>NW_007244615.1:0-27572 GCF_000164805.1 Carlito syrichta
AGCAGCAAAGCTGCCACCACTTTAGCCCCCCAAAAAAGACAAGGGGGAGGCTGGTTCTGAGAACTAGGAAGAGAGGATTGTGTCGAGTTTGCCATCTCGGGAATGGCGCTCTTCAGAGGAGGAACACAGCTGGTTCTGGGAGACTTCACAGGGAGGGAGCCATGAGACTCATTCTGATCTCACCTTCCCTCCCTCCAGTCTCCTGTTGGCGTGAGGTCTGGTCAGTTGGACCTGACTGGAAGTCAGAGGGCAAAGGAACCTGTTAATGTCCTCCCTAAAGAGGAGCAGAGCCAAGAGAAAGATGGAGAAGAGTAGAAAGTGGATCTGGAGGAATAAACAAGAAACATCTGGCAGAAAGACGGTTGCAGCACTGTTGATAATAACACAATGTTGGAAACGATTGAAATGTCCCATAACCAGAAAAAAGTTCTGACAATTTAAGGTACATATATCAAATGAAATTCCATGCGACCATTCCAATACTGATGAAGAGAAGCTCGCAAAACAATCTGTATAATGCGATTTACCTTCTTTTTTAAAAAAAGCATCTATGTATATAGACATGTTTTTATGTGTATGTACATACGCATACAATACATGCACACATAGGGAAAAGCACTTAAAGTATATACACCAAGATGGAAATAGTGACTGTCACGGGGAGAGTAAGATTATAGGTAATTTTATCTAGGGACAGGGTAAGTTTAATATAAAGAATTATTAGGCTAGGTGCTGTGGCTCACGCTTGTCATTCCAGCACTTTGGGAGGCAAAGGCAAGAGGATTGTCTGAGCCCAGGAGTTCCAGACCAACCTGGGCAACTTGGCAGATCTTTTCTCTACAATAAATAAAAAAATTCGCTGGGTGTGGTGGCGAACACCTGTGGTTCCATCTATTTGGAAGCCTGAGGAGAAAGGATCGCCTGAGCCCAGCGGGTTGAGGCTGCGGTGGCCATGACCATGTCACTGCACTCCCTCCTGGGCAACATAGTGAGACAGACCCTGACTTAAAAAAAAAAGTTGTGAATGGTAAAGAGGCAATAGAGAATCAAGGAGTTGGCTAGCAAAAAGTAAAGGGGTGTTAAAGAATCTGAGAATGGCAAGTAGAAGGAGCAGCCACAACCCCTAGGTCTGAGACAGAGTGCCCAAGGAAGAGAGCTCATCAGGGCTGAAGTATGGATCTTGTTGGAGAGGGTATGGCTGTGGTTTAGTGGGTGGCAGAGACATCACTGTGTCACTGTGCTGTCAAAATTTGTTTACAATCTGCTCTCTGCGATGCTAGAAAAGTTGTCCACAGGCGGTGACTCACTGGAGGCATTCTGCCACGAAGCCGATTGGAGGGTTGGGGTGCTGGGAAAGTTTGGCCAGGGGAGCCTGCCAAGGTAGCACAGGGGACCCAGGGAGGAAAGCCCCTCCCTTCTGCAGTGTGACTCCAGCTCCCTGTACCGACAGATTTTAACATATTTAACATATGTGTCAGCTGGCAAAGGAAAAATAGATAAAGGGCTCAGCAATATTTTTGCAGATCAGGTAATGAAGCACAAATTTGGAGCTGAGAGGCAATAAAATTGATAACTGGCACACACTCCAGATCCTTCCACTTAGGGGTACTATATATGAACACACACAGATGTGTATATGGTTTTATGACCTGTTATTTTCCTGCAGTAGCATGGTGTAGACATCCTTGCATGTCAGTAAATATGATCTGCATTGACATTTTTTGTTGTTGGATGGTATACTTGCACTTTGTTTTACATAACTGATTCCCTATTGATGAACATTTAAATCAGGTCTTGTTTTGACTATTGTGAACAGCACTGTGTTGAATATCTTTAAATGATGATCTTCCTATCATGGTTGACCAGAAGAAGTTGAATTGTTGGAGCAACATTTCTATGTTAAATTGATAAGGGTAGGCTGGGTGTGGTGGCTCATGCCTATAATCCCAGCACTTTGGGAGGCCAAGGTGAAAAGATTGCCTGAGCCCACGGGTTCAAGACCCGCCTGGGTAACTTGGCGAGACCTCATCTCTACAATAAATTAAAAAAAGTAGCCAGGAGTGGTGGCGTGTGCCTGTACTTCCAGCTAATTGGAAGATTGAGGCAAAAGGATTGCCAGAGCCCAGCAGGTCGAGGCTGCAGTGGCCGTGAATGTGCCGCTGCACTCCAGCCTGGGCAACAGAGTGAGATACCGACTCAAAATTAAAAAAAATTGATAAGGGTACCTGCTGGGTGGGTTATTTATTTGTTTTAGCAAGAAAATTACTTTTCATCCTCTGCATTTCTCAATAACGTATGAAAAGGACGCTACCTTAGACATGTGATTTGGGATCCAAGTCTAATAAGGTCAGGTACCCAGAAGAACATCCCTGAGAACCAGGAGGCCTGACCAGGGAAATTGATTGGCAAAGATGTCACTTATTAATCTGGCTTTTCACTAAAATGTCATATAGGATTTTTTAAAAAAACTTTATCTTTCAGAGCAGTTTTAGAGTCACAGCAAAACAGAGTGAAAGTACAGAGAGGAGAGTTTCCTCATACACCCTATTCCCTCCTCCCAGTTGCTCCCACTGTCAACCTTCTCCACCAGAGGGGTTTGTTTGTTAAAATTGGTGAAGCTACGCTAATATGTCATAATAACCCAAAGCCCATAGTCTACATTAGGGTTCACTCTTGGTGTTGTGTTCACTATGGGTCTTGACAAGTATATAATGACATGCATTCCCCACTGTGGTATCCCACAAAATAACTTTACTGTGCTAAAACTCCTCTGTGCTCTGTCTACCCTTCACTCCCTCCCCCAGCCTCTGGAAACCATGAATCTTTTTACTGTCTCCATAGTTTCATCTTATAGATGTGGCATTCTGCCAAGATATAATATAGTTGGAATCATATAATACATCGCTTTTTCAGATTGGCTTCTACCACTTGGTAGTATGCATTTAAGTTTCCTCCTTATCTGTTCTTGACTTGATAACTCATTTTTTCCTAGCACTGAATAATATTCTATTGTCTGAATGTACTACAGTTTATTAATCCACTCACGTCCTGAAGGTCATCTCGGTTCCTTTCAAAATTTGGTAATTATGGATAAGGCTGCAATAACATCCATGTGCAGGCTTTTGTGTGGACACAAGTTTTCAATTCATCTGGGCAAATAGCAAGGATTGTGGTTGCTGGATCAGACAGTGAGATTGTGGTTGGTTTTGTAAGAAAGTGCCAAACTGTCTTCTTTTTTTTTTTTTTTTTCTGAGTTGGAGTCTCACTCCGTTGCCCAGGCTGGAGTGCAGTAGCATGCTCATGGCCACCCCAGCATCAACCTGCTGGGCTCAAGGGATCCTTCCGCCTCAGCCTTCCAGGAAGCTGGAACTACAGGTGCGCGCTACCATGCCCAGGTAATTTTTTTGATTTATTGTAGAGACGAGGTCTCACCAAGTTGCCCAGGCTGTTCTCGAATCAAATCCCCAGACTCATGCAATCCTCTCCCCTCAGCCTCCCAAAGTGCTAGGATTACAGGCTTGAGACACCACACCCGGCCCAAACTGCCTTCTAAACAGCTGTTCCATTTTGCATTCTCACTGGTCATGAGTGAGAGTCCCCGTTGCTCCTCACAAGCACTTGGTGTTGCCAGGGTTTTAGAATTTGAACTTTCTAATGAGTGTGTCATGGTATCTCACTGTCATTTGAATTTGCAGCTCCCTGATGACTATGATGTGGAGAATCTCTTTATACGCTTGTCATCTTGTATCTTCTTGGGTAAGGCTGATGTTCAGGTCTTTGTCCATTTTTAAAATTGGGCTATTTTCTTATTACTGAGTTTTAAGAGTTCTTTGTACATTTTGGATAACTTTTTTTGTTTGGTTTTGTTTTGTTTTAAGTCAAATGTGTCTTTTGCAAATATTTTTTCCTAGTCTGTGGCTTGTCTCCTTATTCTCTTGACAGTATCTCTTGGAACAGAAATCTTTAATTTTAGTGAAGTTCAGCTTATCAATTATTTCTTCAACAGATTTTGTCTTTGGTATTGGCACTAAAAAGTCATCATCATACTCAAGGCCATCTTAATGTTATCTTATGTTATCTTCTAGATGTTTTATAATTGTGCATTTTACATTAAGGTAAATTATCCATTTTGAGTTAATTTTTATAAAGAATATAAAACCTCAGTCTAGATTTTTTTTTCAGGTAGATGTCCAGTTGTTCCAGCAACATTTGTTGCAAAAATTGCCTTTGTTCCTTTGTATTGCCTTTGCTCCTCTTTCAAAAACCAATAGCTGATATTTACATGGGTCCATTTCTGGATTCTCTGTTCTTTTCCATGATCTGTTTGTCTAGTCTTGTTGCCATCACTACACTTTTTCAATGTAATTAAACCACACCCTCCTGATTACTATAGTGTCACTGCAAGTCTTAAAGTCAGGTACTGTCATCCCCTGACTTTTGTCTTGTTCTTCAATATTGAGTTTGCTATTTTAGGTCTTTTGTCTCTCCATATAAAGTTTAGAGTCAGCTTGTCAATACCCACAAAGCAATTGCTGGGATTTTGGTAGGATTGCATTGAATCTACAGACAAAGTTGAAAAAAAAACTGCTATATTGACAATATTGAGACTTGCTATCTATGAACATGGACTATCTCTTCATTTAGTTTTTTGACACCTCTCAGCTGAGTCTGTAGTTTTCCTCATATAGGTCTTGTACATACTTTGCCAGACTTATAACAATTTCATTTTTGGAAGGGTGCAAACGGAAATATTAATGTGTTTTTTTTTTTTTTTTTTGAGTTGGAGTCTCACTCTGTCGCCCAGACTGGAGTGCAGTGGCCGCTCCCGGCCACCGCAGCCTCGACCTGCTGGGCTCCTGCGATCCTTCCTCCTCAGCCTTCCAAGTAGCCGGAATTACAGGCATGCGCTACCACACCCAGCTGATTTTTTGATTTATTGTAGAGATGAGGTCTCGCTGCCCAGGCGGGTCTCGAACCCGCGGGCTCAAGCAATCCACTCACCTCAGCCTCCCAAAGGCGCGGGATTACAGGCTGAGCCACCGAGCCCGGCTATTAATGTGTTTTTAACTTCCAGCTCTGCTTGCTCATTGCTGCTACATAGGAAAGCCATTGAGTTTGTATATTAACTTTGTACCCTTACTGTACTCACTATAGTAATCTTACTATTATTATTAGTTCCAAGGGTTGTTTTGCTGATTCTTTTGAATTTTTTACATATGTAGTCATGTCATCTATGAACTAACACAGTTTTATTTCTTCTTTCCAAATCTGCATAAATAGTATATCTTTTCCTAGTCTTATTATCTAGAACTTCTGGTACAATGCTGAAAAGCAGTGGTGAGAGGAAACCTCTTTGCCTTGTTCCTGATCTTAGCAGGAAAGCTTTGAATTTCTCACCATTAAGTATGTTGTTAGCTGTAAGTTTTTGCTTTATTCTTTACTAAGTCATAAAAGGCCATCTTTATTCCTAGTGTGCTGAGACGTTTATCATGAATTAGTGTTACAATCTATCAAATGTTTTTTTCTGCATCTATGATATGATTTGGTTTTTCTTCTTTAAGAAAGAAGATTACATTGCTGATGTGATGGATAATTGACTGATTTTTAAATGTTGAACCAATCTTGCATACCTAAAATAATTCCCATTTGGTTGTGGTATATAATTTTTTAGTACATCGCTAGACTTAATTTGCTAATAAATTTTTGATGGGCATTTTTTATTGACAAAATTTTTTCAGAAAATTTTTATATGTAATGAAACCACTGTAATCCTATAAATTCTAAATGATGTATTTTGATGGTTACATGTGGTATTGTTTACAATATTAATATCCACTTGTAAAGCCATTACACAAACAAATAATCAATGTTAAAATTCAAATGGTTTGTTTTGTTTCATCATAGAACTAAAGGTCAGAAAACTGTGAAGTCTGCATTTAAGTCCACGTTAGTTATATTTTAACAATATCCAATATTTCATATAGGAGAATGGTTTATCATGCAAGACTGTACATAAAATTTAGACAACAGGTATATACAAATTAAGAGAACAATCCACTTGAAAAATGAAAAGCAGAAGTTAGCTAACTGATCACTAGTGATACTTTGTTTAAAATGAACAAAGGCAAAATGCATAGGAACTAGTCACATTGATTTGGTAGTAATAATAGTCTTTAATTTTCAGAAATAAATGTTTTGTACTAGTCATACCATTCGCTATCTTGTTAGCAGTACATAACATCCTGTACAAAACCATAAGTTGAAATCCAAACAAATCCTCAACACACGGAAACCACACTCAAGTCCTCCACTTTAATACCCTATGCAAGAGGGGAAGAGCAGACATCCCTCTTTTGCTGCTTCTGTCTCACACGGAGACCTTGGAGACTCGATTCATTGTAAGAGATCTGAGGAGGAGTCCTCTAGTTAAATAGGACACAGATCAGAAGCATCTTGGAATTTTTAAGTGCATTTCTTTCTTTTTGCTTTTTTTTTTTTTTTTGAGTTGGAGTCTCACTCTGTCACCCAGACTGGAGTGCAGTGGCCGCTCCCGGCTCAGCCTTCCGAGTAGCCGGAATTACAGGCACGTGCTACCATGCCCAGCTGATTTTTTTTTTTAATTTATTTATTGTAGAGATGAGGTCTCACCAAGTTGCCCAGGCGGGTCTCAAACCTGCGGGCTCAGGCAATCCACTCACCTCAGTCTCCCAAAGCACTTGGATTACAGGCTGAGCTACCGAGCCCGGCTTTTTTTTTCCTTTTAAGAAACAGAGTCTCGCTCTGTAGTCCAGGCTGGAGTGCAGTGGCATGATCATAGCTCACTGCAGTCTCAAAATCCTGCACTCAAGTAATCTTCCTGCCTCAGCCTCCTGAGTGACTGAAACTACAAGCATACACCACCACGTGCAGCTAATTTTTAAATTTTTTTGTAGAGACGGGGCCTTGCTGTGTTAACCAGGCTGGACTCAAACTCTTGGCATCAAGCAATCCTCCATGCCTGGCCTAAGAATATTTCCTTTTTCTTTCTTTTTTTTTGAGTTGAAGTCTCACTCTGTTGTCCAGGCTGGAGTGCAGTGGCATGCTCACAGCCACCGCACCTCAACCTGCTGGGCTCTGGCGATCCTTCTGTCTCAGCCTTCCAAGTACAAGTAGCTGGAGCAATAGACGCACACTTCCACACCCAGCTAATTTTTGATATATTGTAGAGATGAGGTCTTGCCAAGTTGCCCAGGCTGGTCTCGAACCCCCAGGCTCACGCAATCCTCTGGCCTCAGCCTCCCAAAGTGCTGGGATTACAGGCTGAGCCACTGCGCCCAGACAGTGTATTTCAATACATAAATTTTTATGTATGCTTTAAACAAGCAGTATTTTTTTAAATGAGAGAATATAAACAAAAAGTATAACAAGCACCAGCATTGAGGTTTTCTGATTTTTTTTTTTTTTTTTTGAGTTGGAGTCTCACTCCATCGCCCAGGCTAGAGGGCATTGGCACACTCATGGCCACCCCAGCGTTGACCTGCTGGGCTCTGGCAATCCTTCCAATTCAGCTTTCCAGGTAGCCAGAACTATAGGCACACACTACCATGCCTGGCTAATTTTGTATTTATTGCAGAGACAAGGTCTTGCCAAGATGCCTGGGCTGCTCTCAAACCCGCGGGCTCAAGTAATCCTCTTGCCTCAGCCTCCCAGAGTGCTGGGATTACAGGCTAAGCCACCAAGTCCAGGCGGTTTTCTGATTTTAGTATTACTTTGACATAGTGTCGGTAACTGTGCTGCACTGAGCATGTAATGATACAATCTGAATAATGACCTGTTAAATGTTATCCCCTACTTCCCCAGAGTATTTAGGCTGGTCGTAAAGTTAAAAATGTGTGAGGAAGTACAAAATTGTAATCAGCTGTGGGCAGCGTCTTGTATACATTGCTGTTTAGCAATGTACAAACTGCTTCAAAGATGGATGCTTACAGGTAGACAATTATGTCAATAAAACATCATGTCCTGAAAATATGGGAGCATTTTAAAACATACTAAGACAATTCCATTAACCATAATAGTCCCCCAATGTGACTGAGTAATAATAATAATAACCTATTTTAAAAGCAAAAAAACAAATAATAATAACCAGTATAGTGCATGATTGATTCCACACAATTCCCAGGAGCAGACCAGTCATACAACTGCAGACTCCTTCACACTTGCCCTCATCATCTTTCCTCGTAACATAAAAGATGCATGCTCCATCAACAACAGCTCATTACTCTTGTCTTTTGTATAATCATGTATTGCAACAACTTTCTCCATATAATTCTTGGGGACCCAAGCAGGAGCCTCACCTGCATACGGATCGTGACACAACTGCAGCCACCCCAACTTCATAATCCCCTGGAAGCGATGATGGTGGAGTCGGAGAGTCCTCAAACATGGGAATGTTGCCTGGTGGAAGTCAGTGGTGAGGAGGTGGACTGTCGGTATCTGGCCCAATAGCGGGCAGTGAAGGTGCAGGCCCTGGTAATGCCAATGCCACGGCTTCCACTGTTTTCTCACCTTTCACTTTCTCCACTACTTCTGCTGTGTGTCCTCGGTCTCTGATCTAAAGAAGCTGTTCTTCCTGGACTATGCTGACTTCCAAGCCCAAAAGGACGCATCCTGTAGTCATCAGGAACTTGTAGAGGGCACCCTTGACATAAGTAACTCCGTCTTAGAAGAATACTCCATCTTGGCTTTCTAAAGGCATCATGCCAACGGGACCGGATGTTCACCTAATCAATAGAGACTACACCCAACCAGAGAAGGGCAAAATCAGAGCACATTCTTTACTATCAGCCCTCACCAGAGCATTTGAGGACTACAAGAAGAGCAGGATTTCACCAGTTCAACACGGCCGTCTCACCAGCCCCTGTCCTGCTGACAGTCATGGTCAGCATCCAGTATCTGCCACCAATGGCTAAGCTCAAGTCAAGTACTCATCTTTGTAAGACACTGATGCTATCTGGATCAGCCCAGCATAGTCTCTTCGTTCATGTTGCTCTTAGACTGGTTTGTTAAGGGTCTCTGTCACCTAGGCTGGAGTTCAGTGGCATGATCATGGCTCACTACTGCCTCAAACCCATGGGCTCAAGCGACCTCCCACCTAAGCCTCCTGAGTAGCTAGAACTACAGGCACACATCACCACAAGTGGCTATTTTTAAGATTTTTATTTTATAGAGATGAGTTCTCACTTTGTTGCCCAGGCTGGTCTTGAACTCCAGCTCTCAAGCAATCCTCCCTCGACGGCCTCCCAAAGTGCTGGTATCATCACACCAGCTCCCTTTTCTCTTAATGTTAAATGTTACTCTGTTGATGTGAAAATTTTAATCTATAACGCTGATTAAGTATCTACCACTACATATGGTTTGCAGCATTGCCTGAATTGTGGGTCGGTTTCAGCCTTTGTGTCCATGGCTCTGACTACCGAGTGAAAAGGGAATAGTGAGGAGAATTGCCTCCTTGGGAACTCCAGCTCATGGATTTTATGAATGAATAAGCATCCATCGAAGTCTGACCTCATAAAAAGACCCAAGCGTGCAGGGACCTGGTTATGACTGACTTGGCATCACTCACGACAGAACTGTTGGGGGTTTAACACGTTCTCAGTTTCATGAGGAATATTCCATCCCAGTGTCCCACCTGACATGGAGGACTTGGTGGTTTCTTCTTGGCAGGAGGGCTTATTCTCAACAGTATGGCAGTCCTTGCAGGCTGGCTGTTTCCACCCTTGATACCATGGCCCGCATCATTCAGAGCTGTGTAGCTGACAGGGTTCTGAATATACCTACAGGATGCGCCATATTTGCAGGCGCTATTACTTTGAGTGCTTGATAAATTCTTTTTTTTTTAAACTAAGAAATTCTGTTTATTAAATGGTAATGTAAATCCCAGCCACAGAGTAATAAAGATTATTTTTTTTCTTTTTTTTAATTTTAAAGATGTGGGGCACAATTCAGGGTTAGGTATACAAATGTTCATTATGCAGGTGACCTTGTTGATGAGGAGGTGTGTCCTCCCCTTCCCCAGTCTACTGCCAATCCCGCTTCCCCCACCCCCGCCCGGCAGTTTCCAGCTACTGCCAATCCTTTTCTTGTATTACAATAATTGTCCAAAGTCTGCTTATGAGTAAGAACATGTGATACTCAGTTCATTGTTTCTGTGATAGATCACTCAGTATTGTAGACTCTAAGTCCATCCAGGTTGCTGTGAAGTTCATGATTTTGTTCTTCTTTATGGCTGCATGATAAATTCTTATTTGTTGTCAAAATACCAATCTTTCTTCAAGCTACTTTTTCTTTATGAATATCCGTGGTCTGTGAGATATGATGGATGGGGGACTCCATTCTCCAACACTGAGAAACTTGGATGTCCAGAGGTTGGAGAACACTGTTGGCCAATGCATTTATGAGACCAGCAATACTAGCTAGCAATGAGGTTGGGTGGGCCGTGGCTTCTTCTAGAGACTTTCTCCTGTCTGTAGCCCATGTGTAGCTGTCTTCACAGTAGTCAATACTCTGCATCCGGTTTTGGTAATGCTCTAAGTGCTCTCAAGCCAGGTGGGACTCCCTCCTCTAGGAACGTCTGTATCAGGACCATTTCCCCCCTCTCTGCATTGCTTCCTCTCATATTTAAGAGACAGAGGCCCCAAGCTCTGCCAAAGCTCTGAGCACCTTGTGGCCAGATACAGACCACCTATCTGTCCTCCTGACCAGTATTGTCAGTTTACTAACATTTTTTAAAATTAATTTTTATTTTATTTTAAAGATGTGGGGTACAATTCAGGGTTAGGTATACAAATGTTCATTATGCAGGTACCCTTGTTGATGAGGTGTGTCCCCTCTCCCCTGGCAGATTCCCACTGCTGCCAAGTTTGCTAATATTTTGTTGATAATTTATTTTGATCTTTGCTTATAAGTGATGCTGGCCTGTAGCGTTCTTTTCTTGTTGTGTCTTTGTTTTGTTTTGGTATTAATATAAAGCTGGCCTAATAGAATGAGTCAAGAAGTATGTCTTCTGCTTCCATCTTCTAGAAGAGATTGAAGAGAATTAATCTCTTCTTTACACATTTGGTAAAATTTTTATTTTATTTTATTATTTATGTATTGAGTTGGGGTCTCACTCTATCACCCAGGCTGGAATGTAGAGACATAATCATGGCACACTGTAGCCTCAACTTCCTGGGCTCAAGTGATCTTCCTACCTCAGCCTCCTAAATAGCTACATACTACCATGTCCAGCATTTTTTTTTTTTCTATAAAGACAAGGTTTTGCTATGTTGTCCAGTCTGATCTCAATCTCCTGGTTCAAACAATCCTCCCCTCAAGCCTGCCAAAGTGCTGGGATTACAGGCAAGAGCCACCATGGCTGACCAAATGTTTGGTAAAATTTACCAATAAACCCACTGAGCTTTGTGTTTTGGAAGGTGATTAATTATGGATTCAATATGTTTAGTAGATATAGACCTATTCAGATTATCTGTTTCTTCTTGTGTGAGTTTTGGCAGATAGTATCTTTCAAGAAACTGGTTCACTTCATCTTGGTTATCAAATGTGTGGGTTTGGAATTGTTCATACTACCCCTTTATTATCCTTTCAGTATCTATGGGATCTGTAGTGATGCACTCTTTCCTTTCTGATGTTAGTCATTTATGTGTGTTTGTTTTCTTATTTAGCCTAGCTAGAGGCTTATTCATTTTGTTGATCTCTTCAGAGAACCAGCTTTTGGTTTTATTGACTTTCAATATTGATTTCCTGTTTTCAATTTCATTGATTTCTCCTCTAATTTGTATGGCATCTTTTCTTCTGCTGACTTTGAATTTAATTTGCCTTCTTTTTCTAGTTTCCTCAGGTAGAAGCATAGATTATTTTTTTAAAGATTCCTTTTGTCTTCTAACCTTCACATTTATTGTTGTAAGTTTTCACTGCTTTTGCTGCTTCCCAAGGATTTTATTAAGTTGTATTTTCATTTCATCTAATTTGAAATCTTTCTCTATTTCTCATGATATTTTTTTCTTTGAACCATGTGTTATTGAGAACTGTGTTGTTCAATCTCCAAGTATTTGGGGGTTTTCCAGCTATCTTTCTGTTATTATTGTTATGATTTAGATTAGAAAGTATAGTTTATTTAGAAAGTAAAAGAAAGAGAGAGAAAAAAAAAGAGGAGATTCACCTCCCCAAGGTAGGAAAGGGGGCCAAAGCCAGGAAGCATGGCAATAGCCATGGCTCAAAAAACACATGGCCACACCAGAGTCTAGAAAGACAATGGTGGTGGCAATGGCCTAGCAATGGCCCTGCTATTGATTTTTAATTTAATTTTCATTGTGGTCTGATCGCAGACATTGTATTATTTTTATTCTTTTAAATTTGTTAAGGTGGTTTTATGGCCTAGAATGGATCTATCTTGGTGAATGTTCCATGTGGGCTTGAGAAGAACATGTGCTGTTGGATGTTGAATCTACAGATATCAAAGATATTCAGTTGACTGATGGTACTATTGAATTTAACTAAATCCTTACTGATTTTCTGCCTGCTTGTTTGTTCTTTGTTGACAGACAAGTGTAAAATCTCCAGCAATAATAGTGAATGTATCTATTTCTCTTTGCAGCTCTGTCAGTTTTTGCCTTATGTATTTTGATGTTCTATTATTAGGCACATACACACTAAGGACATTTATATCTTCTTGGAGTATTGACTCTTTTACCATTATGCAATTCCCCTATTTATCTTGAATAACTTTTTTTCTCAGAAGTCTGCTCTATCTGTAATGAATATGGTTACTCCTACTTTCTTTTGATTAATATTAACATGGTATATCTTTCTCCTTTACTTTTTAATTGATTGATTGATTGATTAATTAATTAATTATTTTCGAGGCAGGGTCTTGCTCTGCAGCCCAAGCTAGAGTGCAGCAGTACAATCATGGCTCACTTCAACCTTGAACTCCTGGGCTTAAATGATCCTCCTGCCTCAGGCTCCCAAGTAGTTAGGACTACAGGTAGGTGCCACCACTCTTGACTTTTGTTGTTGTTGTTGTAGTTAACTGTAGTGGTTTGTTTTTGTAGAGGTGAGATCCCCCTCTGCCACCCAGGCTGTACTCAAATTCTTGGGTTTAAGTAATCCTCCTGCCTCAGCCTCCCAAAATATTGGGATTACAGGAGTGAGCCATCATGCTTGGCCTCCATCTTTTACTTTTAATAAAATTTTTTCCTTTATATTTAAAGTTGGTTCCTTGTAGACAACATATAGTTAGGTCTTGTTTCTTGGTTTGCCCTAACATTCTGTCTTTTAGTTGGTACGATTAGATCATTGACATTTAAGGTGATTATTGATAGAGCTATAGTAATATCGACCATATGTGTTACTCTTTTTTATTTGTTGCCCTTGTTCTTTGTTCCTATTTTTGTCTCCCACTCTTCTTCTACCTTTTGTGGGTTTTTTTTTTTAATATCAATATTTTTTATTTTGATATTGTGGGGTACAGTTAAGGGTTAGGTATACAAATATCCTTCGTTCAGGCACCCTTGTTGATAAGGGGTGTCTCCCTATCCCCAGACAGATATTGACTACCGTTAATCCCACCTCCCTTCCCCTCCCTCCCCACTTTTGTGGTTTTTAACTGAGCATTTTAAATGGTTCCACTTTAACTCTTTTCTTAGCATTTCAATTATACATTTAAAAATTTTTTTACTGTTTTTGGTGGTTGCCTTAGAACTTGCAGTATACATTTACGAAATAATCCTATACCAATTCACAGGTAGTACAAGTACCTTATAATAACAAAATATTCCTAATTCCTTCTTCCTGTCCCTTATTACCGCTGCTGTCATTCACTTCATGTATACATGAGAATATATAACACACACATAATCACACACATTACTGTTACTATTTCTCTAAGCAGTTACCTGCTAGATTTATTAAGAATAAGAGGCTGGGCTCGGTGGCTCAGCCTGTAGTCCCAGCACTTTGTGAGGCCGAGATGAGTGGATTGCCTGAGCCCGCGGGTTCAAGACCCGCCCGGGCAACTTGGTGAGACCTCATCTCTATAATAAATAAATTTTAAAAAGAATAAGAAAAACAAATTTTCCTTGCATTTATTCATTCCCTGATGCTCTTCCTTTCTTTATATAGATTCAAATTTCTGACCTGTATCATTTTCCTCTCCTCTGAATAACCTAACTTTTAGCACATTTCTTATGGCAACACATTTTCTCAATTTTTGTTTGTCTGAGAAAGTCTGTTTCTTCTTCCTTTTTTTTTTTTTTTTTTTTTTGAGTCAAGTTCTTACTGTTGCCAGCCTGGAGTGCAGTGGCATGAACATGGCTCACTACAGCCTCGACCTCCTGGGTTCAGGCAATCCTTCTGCCTCCATTTCTCAAGTAGCTGGGACTACAGGCATGCACCACGAAGATTGAATTTTTTTCTTTTCTCTCTTTGTAGAGATGAGGTCTCACTGTGTTGCCCAGGCTGGTCTTGAATTCCTGGGCTCAACCAATCCTCCTGCCTCAGCCTCCTGAGTAGTAGCTAAGAATACAGGCATACACCACCATACCCAACTAATTTTTTTTCGTTTTTTGCGGAGACAAGGTCTCACTAAATTGCCCCAGCTGTTCTCAGACTTCTGGGCTCAAGCAATCCTGCTGCTTCTCAGAGAACTGAGGTTATAGGCATAAGCCACCGCACCCAACCTGATGGCCTTAAATTTGAATATGATACGCCTAGTTGTAATTTTTTGGAATTTATCTTGCTTGATATTCTCTGAGCTTCTTGGATCTGTGACTTGACATCTGACATTAATTTGGAGAAATTCTCAATCATTATTCCTTCAAATATTGCTGCTAGTTTTTCTTTCTGCTCCTTTTGATATTCCCATTACATGTGTGTTACACCTTTTATAGTTGTCCCACGGTTCTTAGATATCTTGTTCTATTCTTTGGGGGGGGTTGTGTGTGTTTTTTGTTTTTTTGTTTTTGTTTTTTGCAGTCTTTTTTCTCTTTGCTTTTCAGTTTTACCAGTTTCTATTGTCATATCCTCAAGTTCACAGATTCTTTTCTCAGCCAAGTTCAGTCTACTAATGAACTCATCAAAGGCATTATTTGTTTCTGTGATGGTCTTTTTTGATCTCTAGCATTTCTTTTTTATTCCCTTTTAGAATTTCCGTCTATCTGCTTACATTATTTATCTGTTTGTGCGTGGTATTTAGCTTATGCGTCACAGTTTTTTTTGTTTGTTTGTTTGGTTTTTTTTTTTTGAGTTGGAGTCTCACTCTGTCACCCAGACTGGAGTGCAGTGACCGGAACAGCCTCGACCTGCTGGGCTCCGGTGATCCTTCTGCCTCAGCCTTCCAAGTAGCCGGAATTACAGGCATGTGTTACCACGCCCGGCTGATTTTTTTATTTATTGTAGAGATGAGGTCTCGCTGCCCAAGCGGGTCTCGAACCCGCGGGCTCAGGCAATTCACGACCTCAGCCTCCCAAAGGCACAGGATTTCAGGCTGAGCCACCGAGCCCGGCGCATCACAGTTTTTAAAATTCCTGGTCTGAGAGTGCTAACGTTACTGCTATATCTGACTCTGGTTCTGATACTTGTCCTGTCCGTTCACACTATGCTCTTTGCCTTTTAGTACACCTTGTAAGGTTTTGCGATAGGACATGATGTACTGTAAAAGGAACTAAAGTAAATAGACCTCCAGTTTCGGGGGTAAGGAAGCAATCTATAGCCCTGTGAGTAGGTCTCAGTCTTTTGTTGAGCCTGTGCACCTGGACTGTGAATTTCCCAGTGCTTTCTCAGGTCTTTTTTGCCTTAAGTGGGGCAGGATGGCTAGAGCTGGCTGAGGTGGGGTCTTTCCCTTCCTAAGCAGGTAACTTAGGCTCTGATATAGTCCTAGCAAATTCTCCCGCCCCCCTGCAGAAGCACAGGGGATTTTTCTCCAGTATTTACCGCAAGGACTTGGTAGAGTTACTGAAGGTAAAACTCAAAAGTATGGGAGCCCCTATGACTGGGTACCCCTGGAATTTTTAACTCGCAGAGTTGTTCACAATCAAAAGTTCAGGGACTTTTGATACTGGTACTGGTTCCACAGAGGTTTCTGCTCCTGTAGGCTAGGATTGTGTTTCTGCCTGTCTGTCTCTCCAATCTTTAAGGAAGCAGTTTGCCCTGTGATCTCACTCTCTGATGGATCTAAGATGAGCTCTTGGGTTTCTTCAGTCTGTTCAGCTTTGTATTTATTGTTCGGAGGGAGTTATGACTTCTAAGCTTCTTATAGGCAAGCAAGAAACCCGAAATCCTATCTAGATTTTTAAACCCACAATCGTCTATAATATGTATTTTATCTAAAATTGACTTCTATGATTGATATAGTAAAGACAAAGGCTTGTTTGGGGGTTTTCCTCCCTTTTTAATACATACAGTTTCTCAATAAAATACAAGTCTAAGGCTTCTGAGTCTGGATCCTACATAAGCAACAGACAGGATTTGAGAAACACTATTACATTATTGGCCATGCATTACCAAAATGGCTCTTAAATTTGTATTTGTTGCCTTGTGATCACAAAGTGGGTGTTGCAATTCCAGACATTATATCCCAATTCCCGGTAAGAAGAGGGGAAGAGTGGCACAAGCCCAGTCTGTCCTTTTCATTAGGAAAACAGAAAGTCTTCAGGAAACTCCTGCTCAAATCTGGTTGACCAGACTTGTGTTTCAGAAGTGCTCCTCACCACAAGGAGCTGGGGAAAGAAGCCTCTGCGTGAGAATGGGGTGGGCAGGCAAGAAAGAGACTGACAAGGGGTGCTGGGTTAGGTGATCCAACATGACTTTAGAATATTTGAGCTTCTATTTGCCTTTCCTTGGCATTATTAATCATTTCTTCTCCAGATAAGAATCACACATTGACTAAGTTCATGAGCTGAATGCAGCTCTGCTGACTCATAGTGTTTATTCAAACCTGTGCCTTGATATTATCATCAGAGATAGGACTGAGAGAAATATTTTTAATAGAACAATTAAAAGTTCTAGCAGGATAAGACAGGGTGGTTTTCCTCTTATTCGTAAGCAGCCTTCTTTCTCAATCTTTTTTTTTGTTTTGTTTTGTTTTGTTTTGTTTTTTGAGTTGGAGTCTCACCCAGACTGGAGTGCAGTGGCCGCTCCCGGTCACCGGAGCTTCAACCTGCTGGGCTCCAGCGATCCTTCCGCCTCAGCCTTCCAAGTTGTTGGAACTACAGGCGCGCACTACCACACCTGGCTAATTTTTGACTTACTGTAGAGATGACCAAGTTGACCAGGCGGGTCTCGAACCCACGGGCTCAGGCAGTCCACTCACCTCAGCCTCCCAAGGCACGGGATTACAGGCTGAGCCACCGAGCCCGGCTTCAATCTTGTTAATCAGACATTTGGAAGATCAGGGTAAGCCTACTCCATCTTCAAGTCTCATGAAATATTTTCCTCTTAATAAAATCTTTTTCTACATTGTAGATCAGTTTAAGAATTTCCTGCTTTATGTTCTTATTGACCCCTATTTTACCCTTATTATAAGCTAATGCTTCATGATTTTTTTTTTTAACAGAAATGAATCTGGTGTGTGGGTCTGGAGGCTGGGAAGTACAATAACAAGGGGACAGCATCTGGTGAGGGCCTTCTTGCTGCATTATCCCATAGCAGAAGGCAGAAGAGTAACAGAGTGTGACAGCAGGAGCAAGAGCAAGATAGGCAGAGAGACAGACAGAGAGAGAGACAGAGAGAGAGACACAGAGAGAGGGCACAAAAGCTACTTAAAAGCTGCTTTATTTTAATTGTTAGTTAACATTCTGCCTGCCTGACTGACATGTAGAGTTCATCGAGGTCAAGGACCTTATCTTCCTTGTTTACCACTGATACACAGTATAGACTCAATAAATGTTTGCTGAGTGAGTAGATAATGGCATCCCCCTCCCAATACTACCAAAAGCTTAAAGTTAGGTATTATCCTACATTTATCACTCAGGGTCAAATTAGGACACTGAAACCAAGCTGAGTATTCAAAGCAGAAGGAATGTACTAGAGTAAATTGACAACACAGGAGATGGAAGACCCTGAGAAGACTACCCAAGAGTGGAGGTTATTCCAGAGGTTAGTAACAGCAGGAGGCTCTCTCTTAGGACCTTCAGGTTAGAAGGACAACAGGAAGAACTGATATTGCCAGAACCCCCCAGGTCACAACTGTCAGGTAGAAGTCCAAGTACAGCCTGGTTCAGCTGGGTCCCCATTTAGGGTCTCGCAAAGCCCAAATCAAGATAGTAGCCAGGCTGCATTTCCTTCTGACGGCTCTAGGCATGGATCTGCTTCCAAGCTCTCAGGTTACTGGCAGAGTTCAGCACCATGACGATGTAGAACTGAGGTCCTTGTTTCTTTGTTTGGTGTCAAATGGGGGTGATTTTCAGTCTCTGAAGGCTGCCCACATTTCTTTGCTCATGGCCCTCTTCCTCCATCTTCAAAGCCAGCAGTGGCAGATCAAGTCTTTCTTGTGCTTCAAATGTCTCGGGCCTCTTCTTTTGTCTCATTTCTCCTGCTCCCTTCCAGAGTTCAAGGCCTAATATGATTAAAGGGAGTCTGCCTTGCTAATCCAGAATAGTCTCCCTAGCTCAAGGTTCCTAACCTTAGCCACATCTACAAAGCCCCTTTTGCCAGGTAATGTATTTTCACAGGCTCTGGGGATTAGATCATGGACATCTTTGGAGGGCCATTATTCTGCCTACCACAGCTTCTCACTGACTAAACTCAGCTACAAGGACGTGGGAAACAGACCCGCAGAGCAAGCTGAGAATGAGGACAAGCGGTCTTAGGATCACTACATTCTTTCTCTGTCTTAACAGTTCATTGGCCTGCTTTCGCCTTGTCAAAGATAATGCTGTCAAAGATAATGAATTAATCCCATTTATTATATAAAAAAAAAACCAACACAGTGATAACCCACTTTGTGATGAGATTAGTTCAAATATAAGGCTGTTGTCAGTTGGCTTCCACTGTGTGTGTCCAGTCCTGATTCTTAAATGATGGTCAGCTAAAATTCATATCTTCTGCAGAGAAATATGATGAGGCCTAGGCCAGGCAGGGAAACCACACACAATTTCAATCTTAAGAAGTGGGTAGGTCCCTGAGTGCACAGTCTATTATTGACTTAATCTCTTTGGATTAAGCCATCAAGTGCCAACTAGCCCAGAGATTCCTGGCATCTTTGCTGCTGTCCCAGAAGACTCAGCCAGCCACAGGACCCAGAATTGTTCCAAGGAATATTTATGCCAATAAACTGCCACCAGGTGATATACATTCCAGCAGGGACCAGGATAGATTAAATGTCAGGAACTGTGATCCTGGAACTCTCTGCTACCTTGTTGTTTATTACTTGCCCTGAGTCGTTTCGTTAACCACACAATAACAAAATTCTGCATTTTGTACTGCTTATACTTTTGGGCCACACAAATTTCAGGGATGGTATTTGCAGTATTTTATTTTTTAAAAACATTTATTTTTACTTGTAGAGACAGTCTCGCTATGTTGCCCAGGCTGGAGTGCAGCAGTTAGTCACATGGGACCCCACTACTGATCAGCACGAGAGTTTTGACCTACTCCATTTTTTTTTTTTTTTTTTAGTGCAGAAGCCATTTATTAGGAATAACAACGGGTCTCAACCTGCTCCATTTTTAACCCGGGCTGGTTCATCTCTCCTTAGGCAACCTGGAGGTCTCCTGCTCCTGAGAGGTCACCATATTGATGTGAACTTAGTATGGACATGCAGTCGGCACAGCCCAGTACAACCCAGAACTCCTGGCCTCAAGCAATCCTCCCACCTCAGCCTATCGAGTAGCTGGAGTCAAATCTCCTTTTACCTTCCTCTTATAAGGATACATGTGACTTTCCCCAGGGTAAGATCCTTAACTTAATCACACCTGCAGTCTTTTTTTTTTGCCATTTAAGGTATTGTTCACCGGTTCCAGGCATTTACAGTTTTTCAAAACTCAAATGATCATTTCTGGTAAGCATCTTCCAACATACAACCTTTTTATTATTAACGACTCTGTATAGCAACAATATCAAAAAGGGCTCTTTTAGCTTTAAATTGTGTGAAAACAACAAAAGAACTCTTGTCAGTTATGGAACTAGCACATGGAATGAGAACACTGCAGATGGCCGGCATGGCAAGGAGGAGCTCTGCTGAAAACACTCATTCCCCTCCCCACCTCCACTCGCCTCCAGTGAACGCCCTTACCGAGGTTGATATGCCTGAGAACAGGCTGTGTTCTGGTCCAGTTTCATTTTGTGCTGCCAAACTCCACGGTGCCTCTTATGTCTTGCCCCACTCAGTCTACGTGCAGTAGGATATCACTTTTTTTCCTTGTATTTCTTTTTTTGAGTTAGAATCTCACTCTGTTGCCCAGGCTGGAATGCAGTGGCACAATCCTGGTTCACCACAGCCTTGAGCTCCTGGGCCTAGGCCATCCTTCCACCTCAGCCTCCCAGGAAGCTGGGACTACTGGCATACACCACCATGCTCGGCTAATTTTTGGTAGAAAAAGGTCTTGCTATGTTGCCTAGACTGGTCTTGAACTCCTGGGCTCAAGCAGTCCTCCCTCCTCGGTCTCCCAAAGTGCTGGGATAACAGGCATGAGCCACCATGCCTGTATGTCACTTTCTTGTATCTTTAGCCTTTTGCAGAAATTCTGTCTTTAGCTTCCAAAATGCACCTTAAGGAAGCTTTGGAAGACCTCTGTTCCCTTCAGTACACTCTACAAAGGCAGATGGCTATTGCGGAGTGCCTGAGGAATGAATCTTCCCTCTCTTCCCCCCCTTACGTTCCCTCCCTTCTCGTGGCCCTGGAGCCCTCTTGTGTCTCTAGTACAGGCTCTTTGTTTGCTTTCTTCAGTGCCCTGTAAGAATATGCTTTCAGTTCTGCTCTTTTGTGTTGCGCATATTGCCAGCCAACACAGAAAGGGTGAACTTCTCCTTTGATGGAAAAAGATTTTCTAATTGAGATCTAAGCTGAAAACCAGTACTTCTTAGGGCAGAGACCTGTGTTTTGTGACTTTGAGGTTTAACATCTCAACATTTTTCCTGACTGCTAAAGCTTTAGTTACTTAAAAATTTTCATTTTAAAAATATACATACAGTAAAATGTACTCTCTTTGGTATACAGTTTTATGAGTTTTGACAAATAGAGTGTATAAACCACTATCACAATCAAGATTCATAACTGTGCTGGGTGTGGTTGCTCACACCTGTAATTTCATCACTTTGGGAGGTTGAGGTGGGAGGATTGCTTGAGGCCAGAAGTTTGAGTCCAGCCTGGGCAACAAAGACCCCCCGACCTCTACCAAAAAAAAAAAAAAGATTAAAAACAGGGGTTTTTTTTAGGCTGCCCTTCACCCCTTCACTTCATAATCAACCTTAACCCCTGGTAACCACTAATCTGTTCTCTGGTCCTATAGTTTTGCTTTTTCAATAGCATAATAATGTTACCTAAGTAGAGACATGAACTTCTGAGTCTGGGTTCTTTCACTGAGCAGAATGTATCTAAGATTCAGTCATACTGTACACGTTGTAGTCCGTTCCTTTTTGTGGCTGAGTATTATTCCATTGCGTGGCATATTTGTTTCCTGTGGCTGCTCTAGCAAACGGCCACGTTTGGTGGTTTAGAGCAGCAGAAATGTCTTCTCCCACAGTCCACAGGCCAGGAGTCCAAAGTCAGTAATACTGAGCCAAAATCAAGGTGCTGGTAGAGCCTCTGGGGACTTTAGGGGCAGATCCATTCCTTGCCAGCTTCTGGTGGTTGCCACCACTCCTTGGCTTCTGACCATAACACTCCCGTCTCGGCCCCTTGGCCACCAATGCCTCCTCTTCTGTCTGGAGTCAGATCTCCTTTTGCCCTCCTCTTATAAGGATTCATGTGACTCTCCCCAGGGCAAGATCTTTGACTTAGTCACACCTGCAGTCCTTTTATTTGTCATTTAGGGTAACATTCGCAGGTGTCGGATATTAGGACAAGATGTCATCTAGGTGGGTCTAAGTGGCTACGGGTCATTTATTCGTTTATCCATTGAAGGACATTTGGGTGGTTTCCAGTTTGGGACAATGACAAATGACGCTGCTATAAATATTTTATAAAGGTTTTGTGGGAACGTAGGTTTTCGTTTCTCTTAGATAAATGTCTAGGAGTGAGATTACTGGCCCAAATAGTAGTATATGTTCAACTTTATAAGAAACTGACAAACTGTTTCCCAAAGTGTTTGTGCCATTTTGCATTCCCACCAGCAATATGTGAGAGGTTTGATTCTTCCACATTCTTGAAACAGTCGTAGAGTCAGTTTTTCTAATTCGAACCATCCTGGATAGGTATGTAGAGGTGTCTCTTTGTGGTTTTAATTTGCATTTCCCTAATGACTAGTAAGGTTGAGCATTTGTTCATGTGTTGAAATTTTGATGTCGCATCATTTTATACCCTCTCTCACTTGGCTATATTTTCACTTAGCTCTCTAGATGTAATAGTTTAGATGTAATTAACCGCTTAGGTGAAAATCTTAGAATGATTAGCTTCTCATGGAATTAAAACTACCAAGTAACTTTCAATATTGAGGAATTCTATCTATACAAATGAGCCAATGCAATATTCATAAAATATACCCAAGGCACATGGTTAGCATGAGGTAATTAATAAGATTGAAAAAGAGTATGTCCATAATGTACTTTTTAATCCTTATGAACCTGTTTGGATTAACATACTAATTCAGAGAACTTTCCTTTCAAAAATCTGAGCGCTTGCTGGGTATGGTGGCGCATGCCTGTAATCCCAGCACTCTGGGAAGCCAAGGCGAGAGGATTGCCTGAGCCCGGGAGTTTGAGACCAGCCTAGGCAACATAGTGAGATTTCGTGTCTATAAAAAATTTTAAAAATCAACTAGGCATGTTGGTGTGTGCCTATAGTCCCAGCTACTCAGGAGGCTGAGGTGGGAGGATTGCCTGAGCCCAGGATATCGAGGCTGCAGGGAGCTGGAATCATACCACCGCACTCCAGCCCACATGACAGAGTAGGATCCTGACTCAAGGAAAAAAAAAAAAAAATCTGAGAGTAATACGATGTTTCCAACTCAGGAAGTCCATACACTGTAATTAGGTTTTTAGGGCATGCATGGGCTTGAAATCCAACAAACTAGATGTGCTTGGAAACAAATTCCTTAGCCAAAAAATGCTGTCTCGGAAACTGCCAGAAACTCAGAACATCTCAGGTCTGCTGAGGCACCTGAGTAGTAACAAGAGCCCACCCTCTTTGAATAAGAACCCACCCTCTATCAAATGTCCAAATTCTCACAGACTAGTTGGTGCATAAAACACTCCTCCAGGCTTCAGTAGCTCAAGAACAAATGTCCTGGGCCAAAGAAATCCAAGAGGCTGGGAAGACAGGAGAAGTGGCCATCTTAGCGCAAAGGACTCAAAAAAATAAAAAACATATTAGACTATTTTAGTTCACAAAAATAGTAGCAGAAATGGTCTGCTAGTACTGTTGAGACATATGTGTTAATAAAAGCAACACTGAGAGTCACTATCCTTGATTGCATATTTACGCTATTATGCCTGACACTGTTACAAACACTTGACATACATGAACTCAATCCTTACAACAACCCCAAGAGCAGGTATTCTTTTTATCCCCATTTAATGGATGAGGAGATTGAGATGCAAAGAGGTAAAGCAACTTGCCCAAGGTCCCAGTGCAGGATCACACTGAGGCAGATGGCTGTCACGATGTCAGGTGGCGGCTGCTGTCCGGGGGCTGTCACTGTGGCTCCAACACCCACCAGTGACCAGCCTGGCCGTGAAGTTTTTCAAAAGGTTGACCCAGACCCCATCCCCAGAATTATGGTTCTGTCGGTCTGGAACCTGCATTGCTTTTGTAGATTTCCCAGGTGATTCTGAGCATTTGCTGGGTCACCAACGTCGGGTTTCCTGCTGGTGATGCAGCAATGTCTTTTCACTGGCAGATTGTTACTGAGTTCCTCCTCACGGTGACATGGGGTTAAGACCACACGTATTCCTGATCGTAGATGTGTAATTTGTCAAAGGCAGGTTACCACTTCACTTAAAAGTTTCCAATTCAGTGAGTGGAAGTCAGGGTTTGCATTTTGCTGACATGTGATACTTATCATACCTGAGCTTGGCCTCCATTACAACATATTTTAATTGTTATGCGTAGCAATCGATTATGCTTATTCCCAAAGTAAGGCTTATACTTGCATTTACTTTCATGGTAAATGCTGATGACCAGATTTATATTTCCATCCCAGACTTTGAGCCCCCAGCCTACAAATCAAATTGAAGAGAGGAGACTTCTTCCTGGAAGAAGCTCAGACTGAACACGTCTGACACCGATGGGTCACACACCACACCCCAGCCAAGCCAGTTTCTTCTCCTAGATTCCCTTTCTTGGTGAACAGCCCCACCACCCGCAAGCCAGAGCAGGGGGTCATTTGGATTTGCTGCACCCCCCACTTCCCATAACCCGACAGTCACCGCTTCCCACAGGCTCCCCTTCCCGCTGCTACTGCTTCAGCTCACGCAGGGGTCTCCGGGACTCAGAGTCCTTTCTCTTTCTTTCTTTCTCACCGTTAGAGAAAGTGCACGCTTTTGGACCAAGGATAACTTTCTGGGGGGAGGTGTCACACTCTGTCACCCAGGCTGGAGTGCAGTGGCACAATTAGAGCTCACCACAGCCTCAACCCCCTGGACTCAGGTGATCCTTCCGCTACAACCTCCAGAGGAGCTGGGACTATAGGCGTGCGCCACTGCACCCAGCTAATTTTTTAATTTTTTTGTAGAGACAAGGTCTCACTGTGTTGCCCAGGATGGTCTCAGACTCCTAGCCTCGAGCAATCCTCCCGCCTCAGCCTCTCAAAGTGCCGGGTTAACAGATGTAGCCACTACACCTGGCAGTCAAGCCTAACTTTTATTTTATTTTATTTTATTTTATTTTTTTAAGTTGGAGTCTCACTCTGTCGCCCAGACTGGAGTGCAGTGGCCGCTCCCGGTCACCGCAGCCTCGACCTGCTGGGCTCCAGCGATCCTTCCGCCTCAGCCTGCCAAGGAGCTGGAACTACAGGCACACGCTACTACGCCCGGCTAATTTTTGATTTATTGTAGAGATGAGGTCTCGCCAAGTTGGCCAGGCGGGTCTCGAACCCACGGGCTCAGGCAATCCACTCACCTCGGCCTCCCAAAGTGCTAGGATTACAGGCTGAACCACCAAGCCTGGCCAAGCCTAACTTTTAAAACACGCTGTATTTCAAATATACAGCTGAGTACAGAGAAGAACAAACAGCTGTGCTCAGACTATTTGTTTTATCAAAATCCTCACATTGTCATGTTTGCCGATTTACTTAAAGAAATATACAGATAAAACCATCTTGACGAACCCGTCCCCCGCTTCCTAAGTCCCTTCTTCCCCAGCACAGGCTCATGAATTTGTTGTTATCAATCTCATGTATGTTATATACTGTCTCTGGATATTTATACATCCATAAACAATGTAAAGTGTTGCTGTGCAAGTTTTTAGATGAGATCGAGTGCATTCAGGGTGGTATGGCCCTAGACTGTGCAAGTGTTTAAACTTTACTAAGATGACATCAGATGGATTAATTCCTCTGCAGCCTGCTTCCTCCAGTCAATTTTATTTCTCCTTCTGTTGTCGCAGGTTGCTATAATTCATTCATTTTAGCTCCCATATGGTATTCCATTACAGGACTACACTACAACCTATTTACGTGTTCTCTGCTGAAGGATGTTGAGGAGTTGTGCTAATATAAACAGTGGAGCAGATGTTGGGGTTTCTCCAGGCTATATTCTCCGAGCGGTATCACTTTCCCATCTCCAGAGCCAGAGAGACACATCGTTTCCTGCCTCCTAGACTCTAACCTTCCAGAGCAAGGTTTCTGAAATGCAAATCCGGTCCTGCCATTCCCCTGCTTAAGCGTCTGCTAGGGAAGAGCCCCACCAGTCCTCTAGAGGACGCATGGGCCCCTGGGCTCTGGGTCCTGCTCTGTTGCCCTCTTTCTCTCCTCTCCTCACTCCAGGCCTCACCCAGGGCTCCACTAACTGCTTCCTGCTTCCCTAAGATGTCCCACGGCTCTGTCAACCCCCTTGGACCTTCTTTTCGCTTTCCAGAACTGCCCTGCCCTTACCCCATCTCCTCTCTCCCCCGTCATGAAACACCAAGTAGATTTTTCAAGAGCCACCTTTTCACTGGCCTCTCTTCAACTGCCAGAGGTCATTGGTTTGAATCCAGCTCCACTACTAACTGACTCGGGCAAATCTTTATACTTCTTGAAGCTAGTTTTTCGTCTATGAAATGAAGAGAATAATAGTACCCAACTCCTATGCCTATCATGAGGGTTGCATTTGATTATAGGCCAGGCACGATGGTTCACGCCTGCAATCCTAGGACTTTGGGAGGCTAAGGCTGGAGGACTGCTTGAGGCCAGGAGTTCAAGAACAGTCTGGGCAACATAATGAGACCCTATCTCTATTAAAACAATATATATATATAAAAATCAGCCAGGCGTGGTGGTGCACACCTGTAGTCCCAGCTACTTGGGAGGCTGAGGCAGGAGGATTGCTGAGCCCAGCAGGTCCAGGCTGCAGTGAGCCATGACGGCATCACTGTACTACAGCAGGGGCAATAGAGTGAGAGCCACTAAAAAAAATTTGATTATCGATCTTGACTTTGATTGTTGAATTTGGTCTTTGACATAGAGCATTTTATATAGTGCTTGACAATAAATGCTCATAGCTCTTGGTTATTCACCTATGAAAGCATTTACTAGAATTATTTCCTTTTTTGTTGTTAGCTATTTCTTTACGTATTTCTCTCCCTCCACTAGTATGAAGTCTTTCAAAGTCTGAGACCCTTCTAAGTCACCTCTTTATCATCAGCATGGACCTGATGCAGAAAGGTCACAAAATAGATGTTGAGTGAATAAGTGGGTGGTTTGGGGGACTCTCAGAGCTACTGGTTTAAAAAAGGGGAGGGATTCAATATTTTGTAGTAGATGGCATACTGTTTCCCCAGAAAAACACAACTTCTAGTGCCTCTACTTTTGTTTCCCTTTTATCTTCAATGCTTCTCACAACTGTTTTCTTTCTTTAAGTTGGTAATGATTTATGTAATTCTATTGGTAAACAGTGTTAAAAGAATATGTTTTGCCACTCAGCTGTTGCCTAGGGAAAAGGTTTGTGTAAAACAAAATAAAACAAAAGCCTGGCAATTCATTTGGTTTTGTTGCTTACTTATAATCTTATGTGGGCCTGAATTAACACCCAGAATTTTAATGAAAAGGCAGGGGCAATGTCTGAAATCTGAAGACATATCATGGGTGTAAATTTGTTAGTAGAAAATACAAGCCGGGCTCGGTGGCTCAGCCTGTAATCCCGCGCCTTTGGGAGGCTGAGGTGAGTGGATTGCCTGAGCCCATGGGTTCGAGACCTGCCTGGGCAGCGAGACCTCATCTCTACAATAAATCAAAAAATCAGCC
>NW_007244615.1:27592-40367 GCF_000164805.1 Carlito syrichta
GAGGCTGCGGTGGGCGGGAGCGGCCACTGCACTCCAGTCTGGGCAACAGAGTGAGACTCCAACTCAAAAAAAAAAAAAAACAGGAGCCAAACAGGTAGGAAGATGACATTCTTTTAGCCTTCCTTCCTCCATCGGGATCTTCGGCACTTGGAAATCAGGAGCCAACCACAACACTGAGTGCTGCAGGGCTCCTCAAACATTCTGCACTGTCCCCCAGGCTGGACGCCCTGCGTGCCCTGCCTACGGCACAGCTGCTTCCCTACAGTGTAGTGGCCTTTGCTGAGTCCCTGTGACAGAGGAAGCCCAGAAGCAACCCTGCGAGCTCCCTCCTAGGCCCTCCGCCTCTCCAGCCCCACCCCCCGACTCCCTTCCAGCAGCAGACTTCAGAGAGAGCTGGTGTCATCACTGCCATCACGCCTGCTGCACCGCGCCTCCTGGGACGATGGCTGTCTGGACACGCCCGAGCGTGCTCATTGTGCTGGCTTTCAGGCACCACGAGCCACCCTGATGGCCACAGTCTGGCCCTCAGCCCTGGGGCAGGAACGGCATCCCGAAGGGAGGACTCCCAGTGATTGGAATGGACACCCAGCTTCCCCTCCCTGCTGGCCCCAGGTGGTCAAGTCCCAGCATGTTCCAGCCTGGATCCCATCCAGTCCCCACCGCTGTCACTTCTCATCTGTCACACTTTGCTTATTTTTTCTCCTTTCTTTCCTCTTTTTGAATCCTGTGAGTGACCTTGTTTCTGCCCCCATTTCCTTATTTCTTTGTCTATGAGTTTGGCGTGTATGTATATATGTTTCTAATAGAAACCCATTAGAGCAATACAAAGACCTTAAATATTCCACAGTTTAGTGTTGTTGTCAGGGTCTCACTCTGTCACCTAGGCTACAGTGCAACAGCACAATCCCAGCTCACCGCAGCCTCCACCTTCTGGGCTCAGGTGATTCTCCTGTTTCAGCCTCCTGAGCAGCTGGAACTACAGGCATATGCCACCACACCTGGCTAACTTTTTTATTTTTTGTAGAGACTGGGTCTCGCTATGTCATCCAGGCTGGTCTTGAGCTCCTCAAGCGATCCTCCCGCCTCAGCTTTCCAAAGTGCTAGGATTGTGAGCATGAGTTAACACTCCTGATTTGTAATTTAGTTCTTTAACTCCATGAATAATATATCATTTTTATAGCTAATATTATTCAAATTGACCCACACTCTTTCTATTTTTTTGCTTACTGAGGCAGGGGCCCTTCTGAAAATGCAGAAAAAGGAGAAATAAGTTACTTTCTGCTTCTTTGTGCTTTCTCTTCTTTGGGCTTTTTACTTTGGCAGACTGCATGTTCAAACTTTTGGCAGAATCCAATCAGGATAGTGATCTTGTAAACCAATCAGCAAATAGGACATGCAAATGAAATGATTATGTAAAACCAATCAGCGTGTAACATGTAATGCTAACTGCAGCCTCAAGTTACAAAATATCCAATCAAATGAATAATGCTAAACTGTAACCTTATAAGGGAGACAAAGGGGTTACAATGTGAAGAAACAATATATAAGGCAACGCCTCGCTGCATTAGGGGCTCAGTCTTTGGATGCGAATCTGCTGAGCCAGTGTGGGCATGAATAAATGCTGTTTCCTGGCAAAGATGTCCCAGTGTCCTGTTTCTCTATGGAAGATTTCTGCTACATTATGATGCCTTCTTTTTTTTTTTTTTTTTCCTTAATTTTTTGCTTTTATTTTAAAGGTATAGGGTACAATTCAGGGTTAGGTATACAAATGGTCATTGTACAGGTACAGTTTGGGCCTTCCTTTGGTCCCCACTTCACCTGGTTTGAGATCAGGTACTCTTATTGATGAGGTGTACCCGCTACCCCGGCAGTTTCTCACTACTGCCCATCCCATCCCTTTCTTATAATATGATAATCATTCGGGGTCCACCTATGAATGAGGACATATGGTACTCAGTTCTTTGTTTCTCTGAGAGATCACTGAGTATTATAGACTCTAAATCCGTCCACGTTGCTGCAAAGTTCATAATTTTGTCCCTCTTTATGGCTGTGTAATATTCCATCAAAAGGTTCCACATTTTAAATCCAGTCCACCTTCAATGGGCAGTACGATATGATACCTTCTTATCTCTCACATCTTTTATGTGGAGTTAAATTCCATCTGTGCCAATGATATTCTTTAGACTTTGCTTTAGTATAGGACTATTTTTAGCAAATTCACCGTTCGTGTCCATATTAAAATGTCTTTTTTTCTGCTTTCATTCTTGAAAAATAGTTCCACAAGGTACACAATTCTAGACTGATGATTATTTTCTCTGTTGAGAATTTGGCTACTAACCATTCCTTCTGAGTAACCTCGCCTTTGTTCTGGCTGCTTTGAACCTCTCTGCTATTGTTGTGCAGTTTCACTGTGGGGTGTCTAGGTATAGATCACTCTTTTTTTTTTTTTTTTTTTTTAGTTGCAGTCTCACTCTGTCGCCCAGACTGGAGTGCAGTGGCTGCTCCCGGCCACCGCAGCCTCGACCTGCTGGGCTCCGGCGATCCTTCCGCCTCAGCCTTCCGAGTAGCCGGAATTATAGGCATGTGCTACCACACCCGGCTGATTTTTTGTTTTATTGTGGAGATAAGGTCTCGCCAAGTTCCCCAGGCGGGTCTCGAACCCGCGGGCTCAGGCAATCCACTCACCTCAGCCTCTCAAAGTGCTGGGATTACAGGCTGAGCCACCGAGCCCGGCTTAGGTCACTCTTTATTGATGCTATTTAGGATTCATCAGACAGCTGATATGTGGGCATTAGTGTTTTTCATTCCTTTGGAAAATCATCAGTCATTTCTTTTTAGAAATCCTATTTCCCTCCTTTCCTTTTGGAACTCCTATTACGCGTATGTTAGACCGTCTCACTTTCTGTCTCTGATGCCTTTCATATTTTTCATATTTCTGCCTTTCATTGCTGCATTCTAGATACTTTCTTCATCTCTACCTTCCAGTTTCTCTTCTACAATATGAAGTTGCATTTTTTCAATTATTTTATTTTTTTCACTTCTAGAAGTTTTAATTGTTTTTTTCAAAACTGCTTGATTGCTTTTATAGTGTCATGCTCTTTATTTACATTTTAATGCCTTATTTTTTAATGTTTTTTTTTTTGGCAATAAATCCAAAAGTTAGCTGGGCATGGTTTTTTAATGTTTTAAATGAGAAAAGTCCGGCCAGGGTGGTTCATGTCTGTAATCCCAGCACTTTGGGAGCAAGAGGATGGCTTAAGGCCAGGAATTCGAGACCAGCCTGGGCAACATAACAAGACCTCATCTCTACAATAAATAAATAAATAAATAAATAAATAAGCTAGGTGTGGCGGTACACGTCTGTAGTCCCAGCTACCCAGGATGCTGAGGTGGAAGAATCACCTGAGCCCAGAGGTTGAGGCTGCAGTGAGCCATGATTGTGCCACTGCCCTCCAGGCTCCAGAGTGAGACTCTGATTAAAAAAAAACAAAAAAATGAGACTAGTATAGAATCCATACTGATAATATCAATATCTGAAATATATATAAGTTTGGTGCTGTAGTCTATTGCTTCTGCTGGCTCTTGATCATGGTGCTTTCTTTCCTGTGCTTTTGTGCTTTTGTTTGTTTTTTGGCAAGTTTATATGACTTGGAACCTCTTCAGTAGAAATTCTTTCCATTTGGATTAAAAGTAGATTTCTTGAGAGAAGATTTGTATTTGCTTCTTCCAGATGCTCAGTGCACTTAGTGGCCAGGACGACTTTACATGATTCTTGACCTGAGGTTTTTGGAACATTTAGATGGTTAGGAATCGGGGCTGCAAAATCACATGAAGACTGGCTTATGCATGTGAACTCTCAGGGAAGGGCATTTTCCCCTTCTACCCAGCATCAAGCCAGAGACATGTTGTTTTTCTGGTGCCCTTTTGTGAGGCAGATGTGTCTAATTCCCTATTAAGCAGAAGACTCATTTCTTTGGGGGCCGCTGTTCCTACAGGCAGCTCCTATTCGACTCCTTCTCTCTGTCGGACCCTGGGTTTTGCTTCCTGATTCATGCCTTTATGAATGCCTACTCTGAAGCTCAAGGCCACTAGGAGTCAGCATTCGTCCTGGAGGTGAAAACTGTTCCACTTCCTTCTCTGGTTCTCACTTTTCCTTTGTTTTTGGCTTCAGAGATTCCTTACATTCTTGCCAACTCAATGATATATTGAAAAATGTTTGATATTTTGTCTAGCATTTGCAATTATTCCCATAGGTGGGTTGTTTAGGGTATCTAACCCACCATACTGTCAGAATAGAAGTCTTCATTTCTTATTTATTTTTCTCATTTAAAAAAATGTTTTATTACATATTACAATCCATTTATTTGTCAGCAACTAATGTGTTCAGTGTAGGGTTGCCAGATTTAACAAATAAAATATAGGACATCTAGTTAAAATTAAATTTCAGATAAGCTGGGCTCGGTGGCTCAGCCTGTAATCCCGTGCCTTTGGGAGGCTGAGGTGAGTTGATTGCCTGAACCCGCGAGTTCGAGACCCGCCTGGGCAGCGAGACCTCATCTCTACAATAAATCAAAAAATTAGCCAGGCGTGGTAGCGCATGCCTGTAATTCCGGCTATTCAGAAGGCTGAGGCGGAAGGATCGCGGGAGCCTAGCAGACGAGGCTGCGGTGGCGGGGAGCGGCCACTGCACTCCAGTCTGGGCGACCAAGTGAGACTCCAACTCAAAAAAAAAAAAAAAAATTTCAGATAAATAACAATTGTGTTTAGTACAAGTATGTCCTGTTTAATATTTAGGACATACCAGAAAATTGTTTATTGTTTATTTGAAATTCAAGCTTGCCGGGCTTGGTGGCTCAGCCTGTAATCCCGCGCCTTTGGGAGGCTGAGGTGAGTGGATTGCCTGAGCCCGCGGGTTTGAGATCCTCCTGGGCAGGCGAGACCTCATCTCTACAATAAATCAAAAAATTAGCCGGGTGTGGTAGCGAGCACCTGTAATTCCGGCTACTCGGAAGGCTGAGGCGGAAGATCGCTGGAGCCCAGCAGGTGGAGGCTGCAGTGGCCGGGAGCAGCCACTGCACTCCAGTCTGGGTGACAGAGTGAGACTCCAACTCAAAAAAAAAAAAAAGAAAGAAAGAAATTCAAGCTTAACTAGACAACCTGTGTTTTACCTAGCTCTATGTTTAATCTGAGTGATTAAAATTATTTGGACCAACAGATAGTTACTCTTATAGAAGAATTAGACACTATTTGATTATTTACATTATCTACATAACATAACAAGTGTAAATCTTTATTATAAATACTTTTTATTACCATAAAAGGAATGCATGTGGTAAAAACTTTAAAATGAAGTACACACATCTTTTCTTTCAGGTTGCCTATTTTTTTAATGAAAGTACTGCTGAAATCTAATATCCTGAGAAAATCAAACTCAGACCTGGTGAACAATGAGATACTAAGTATTATCTCTAGTGGTTGAGTAAAATCATAGCTAAGAATTGCTAAAACACCTCATGTCCAATGATCTGGAGGATATGGCTTAGTATTTATTTAGAATAAATGAAGATTATAAGTGCTAAATTCCAAAATACACCCAATATTATTGTATTGCAAGAGCAGTCACTGCAGCCTCTGCTTTCATATGTGTGAGCACAGATTGAGTTTCTCAACCAAAGTATCCAACAGAAGTCAACTCTCATACTGTTACTGGTAGCTGATTGCAACCTCAAATGATTTATGCTCTTACTCAAAAATGAATAGTCATTGAAGAGGCATTATTCAAAACAGATCAATTGAAAAGATAGTTTTAACCATTCATAGTTATTGACTAGGAATAATATGAAGTCATACAATGTCAAGATTATAACAATGTGAACTATGATTGGAGAAAGAAAAAACAAAAATATAGAAATCTTTTGAAGGCTCAAAAGGTGAATTTAGAAATTGCCTCGTTAACTTCACTGATAGTCTGCTTACTTCTAGAGAGATCTCACCAATAAATATTCAGTATTTGTATTCAATACAAGGTATTAAATACAGAATAATTAAGAATAAATATGAATTATGTAGTTCCTGACTAAGGAGTTAACTGCATTGAAAAGGCTTTTGAGACCTTGTTTACGTTCTTTGATCTTGAAGTTTCTTTTCTTTTTTTTTTTTTTAGAGTAAGAGTCTGCTTCTGTCACCCAGGCTGGAGTGCAGTGGCATGCTCACGGCCACCGTAGGCTCGACCTGCTGGGCTCAGGCGATCTTTCCACCTCAGTCTTCCAAGTGGCTGGGACTACAGGCATGCACCACCAAGCCTAGCTAACTTTTTGATTTAATGTAGAGATGAGGTCTTACCATGTTGCCTTGGCTGGTCTCGAACCCAGGGCTCAGACAATCCTCTTGCCTCCACCTCCCATAGTCCCAGGATGACAGGTATGAGCCACTATGCTCTACTGATCTTGAAGTTTCTTAATTACAGATCGTGTTTTCTTTTATTCATTACATTTGACTTTCTGACTTTCTGACCTCCACATTTTGGACACATCATAATTCCCTTATTCTCAGAAAATACCTGTGTCTCTTACCCTTTATGCCTGCACCTGTGTTCACTGGGCATCTATTCACACAGTTTTAGCTGTGATGCTTAAGTGCTATCCCAAACAGTTATAGAAAATATTTTTTGATCCTTCCTCATTTTAAGAACAAAGGCATGATAACCTTCTGTCACTTCAACAACAAAAATAAAAAAGCAATTAGCTTTGGGACACTTTAAATCAGCAGTATTAAAGCTAATGTGGAATATAAATCTAATCCTGATTTTTTTGGACATTACTGATTTAGGCACAGAGGGAAGGATAAATAATCTTCCATTCAGAGTTGCTATGCTTTTAAAATATATCTAACAGCATGAAATGTGGCTTTAGACTATTTAACTATGAGAGTGACCCGCTGTCAGTATGTTTTTAAAGCTACATGTTTATTTGTCCTGGAAGGAGCTTACAACGAAGGCATTCAAGTCCTGTAGATGCTTCTAGGTGAAACATAGCAAATCTGGCATTACATGAAGAAAAATGTCAGTTAGCTTTTTCTATTCAGAGTACTCCTTAACACTTTTTTTTTTAATTGAAGTCTCACACCATCGCCCAGGCTGGAATGCAGTGGCATACTCACGGCCACCCCAACGCTGACTTGCTGGGCTCAGGCGATCCTTCCACCTCAGCCTTTCAAGTAGCCGGAACTATGGTGCATGCTACCATACCCGGCTAATTTTTTGATTTATTGAAGAGAAGAGATCTCATCAAGTTGCCCGGGCTGGTCTCGAACCTGCAGGCTCAGGTAATACACTCGCCCCGGCCTCCCAAAGTGCTGGGATTACAGGCTTGAGCCACCACCCCAGCCTAGAGAGTTCCTTAACTCTTAAGGACTAGTTGTTTAAAAAGAGAAATAACCCACTGTTTTAGAAGGTCTCCACTTTTACTTTAGAATTCTAAGACTATTTCATAGGTTTCCTATACATCTTCCCATAAGAAATTCCTGATAAGAAATTTTAGGAAAGATGGAGTTTTTAAAAAATTTACTCTCAGCTGGGCTCAGTGGCTCAGCCTGTAATCCTGTGCTTTGGGAGGCTGAGGTGAGTGGATTGCCTGAGCCCGCAGGTTTGAGACCCACCTGGGCAACTTGGCGAAACCTCATCTCTACAATAAATCAAAAAAAATTAGCCGTGCATTTCTGTCTTCTGTCTCATTTATATAAAAGCAGCTACAAGAAAAGTTTTTATAATAACACATTAAAAGATCGAAGTTTTTAAAAAGGGAGGAAATTCTGACACATGCTACAGCATGGGTAAACCTTGATGGACATTGTGCTGAGGGAAATAAGCCAGTCACAGAATGACAGAGACTGTATTATTTCACTTATATGAGGTGAACAAACCCTAGAGTGGACAATCTCATAGAAAGTAGAATGGTGATGGCCAGGAGTGGGAGTGGGAGGAGTGGGAAACAAAATTGCTGTTCAGTGAGTACAGTAAGTCCCCTACATACAAACTCTCAAGTTGAAAACTTTCAAAGATATGAATGTGCATTCACATGTACAATCACATAAGTTACTTTACATGTTTGGTGTACATTGTCACATGCACGCATCCTCCACAAGTGATTGTGCTTTTGTGCATCATACTTTACAATACTATATATTTATTTTTTATGTATTACTTGTGTGAAAAATATTATAAACCTATTGTATTACAGTACTACATAGCCGATTGTGTTACTTGGGTACCTAGGCTAACTTTGTTGGATTTACAAACAAATTGGACTTAGGAACATGTTCATGGAACAGAACTCATTTGTACATAGGGGACTTGCTGTATAGAGTTTAAGTTTTGCAAGAAGGGAAAGTTCCGGAGATTACTTACACAACAATATAAATATACCTACTAAATTGTATACTTAAAAGTGGTTATGGTAGTAAATTTTATGTTATGGGTACTTTACCATAACTTTTTTTTTTTTGAGTTGGAGTCTCACTCTGTCACCCAGACTGGAGTGCAGTGGCCGCTCCCGGCCACTGCAGCCTCGACCTGCTGGGCTCCGGCCATCCTTCCGCCTCAGCCTTCCAAGTAGCTGGAACTACAGGTGCACGCCACCAAACCCGGCTCATTTTGATTTATTGTAGAGATGAGGTTTCGCCAAGTTGCCCAGGCGGGTCTCGAACCTGCGGGCTCAGGCAGTCCACTCACCTCAGTCTCCCAAAGGTGCAGGATTACAGGCTGAGCCACCAAGCCTGGCTGGAAGAGAGTTTTCTTAGTCAGCATTTACTTAACTATATACGTGTGTCTCCTTCATGATAGGAATGTTCTGAAAAATGAGTTGCTGGGCAGTTTTGTCACTGTGCAAACATCGTGGGGTGCATGTAAACAAGCCTTGATGACATAGTCTATTCCGTGCTTAGGCTGTGTGGTACGGCCTCTTGCTCCTAGGATACAAACCTGTACAGCATGTGGTTGTACTGAAGTGCTAGAGGCAGTTGTAACACAGTGGCGTTTGTACAGCCAAACATGTCTAAACACAGGGAAAAACCAGTATTATCATCTTATGAGACAACCTTCATATATGTGGTCCATCATTGACCAAGATGTCACTCTGCGGCACAAGACTCTCTATATACACACACTTGCACATGACATTATATGAGGGGGAACCCCAAAAACTCAGAATTATCTTTTGGAGAGCAGGCCCCTTGTCGTTCACTCAGTTTTTTCCTCTGAATCAAATGGTCAGCCAAAGTTTTTATCTGGAAGTTTTGAGAAGGCTGCATCATGATTTGCAGAAGAAGCATCCCGAGTTGAGTTGTGGTAAACAGGTGACTGGTTCTTCCACTGTGACAATGCACCTGCCCACAGAGTGATGAATGTTCAGCAGTTTTTGACCAAACACAGTATGACACCAGCGCCCCACCCTCCCTATTCACCCAATCTCCCCCCAAGCAGTATTTTTGTTTGTTTGTTTCATTGACTGAAAAAAGCCTTCAAAGGGAAAAATACTGTTGATGTGGGAGAGGTGAAACAAAAAACAGCAGAAGCACTAAAAGGCGTCAAATTGATGAGCTCAAAAACTGTTTTGAACAGTGGAAGAAGCATCTTGATTGATGTATTACATCAGAGGGAGAGTATTTTGAAGTTTAAACATGTAAGAATAAATCCACAATTTTGCATAAACTCCAGACTTTTCCGGGTCCCTCCTCGTAATTGCCATTGTAAGAAAATGAAGCAAAGAGATGTTCAGAGGCAATTTTTCATAGATAAAATAATGTGAGGACTTACTATTTGGAAAGGAAGGACACTAAAAACCTGGAGCATTCCAGCGCAGACAGGTCCCATGACATCCCCAAAGGGCAGTGTGAAGACCGGGGTCCACACATGGCCAATAGAAAGTGGAGGTCTACGCAGTAGCCCTGCCCTTCCCTGGGGACTTCCTTTTCTCTAAAGAGAAGGGTGATCCAAGGTTCCAAGCCAGCTATCAAGGGACACCTTTGTTTTCAGGATGGTGAAAAAACTGAACAGCAATTCATAACTGTATGCATATTAGTCCCATTACCACGTTTTTTTCTATTTTGTTTTATTTTGCTTTATTTTAGTCATGGGTACACGTGAGGCTTTACTACATAGGTAGGTTGCACACAGGTGAAGTTTGGGCTTCCAGTGGTCTCTCTCTCACCCTGATAGGTGACCAGGTTTCCAGTGTGTTGCCACGAGCCCCTCCCCCACCAGTGGTGTTCAGCATCTGCTGATCACACCCTTGTGTTTGTGTGACCCGTGATCAGGGCCCGCTTACAAGTGAGAACATGCAGCGTCTGGCCATTACCATGTTCAGGACATGAAAGAGAAAATTCATTAGTTGTTCAGTTTTGAATTATTAGATTGAACTCTATGAGGCTGCCAACCTTTCACTATTTTGACCTATAAAAACAGTCCTTTTACATCGTTCAGCCTAATAGGATCCGACCTCTTTTTTCATCTATCAGAGAATTCTTGTAAATACTTTATTCTTTTATAACAAAAAACAAAACTTAGTAGTTACAATGCAGGCAAGAGATTCAATACGACCTGGATTTGAATTCTGGCTTTGTCCCTTTGGGCATTTCTTAACATTTCTGGGCCTCCCCACCTGTAAAATGCAGATGAGAATAGTACCTCCCTCAGAGGTCGTTGAAATGAGGTAAGACACATGAAGTGTTTAGCACAATTCCATGGCATGGAGTAAACTTTCCGTGTAGGCTCTTATTATGATCACAAGAAAAATTGGAAAACTTTCTTTCTTGTTTTTAAATTAAATTTAATTTTAAAGCTGTGGGTACAAGTTAGAATTGCACACACACATGGTTCAGGTACAGGTGATGTTTGGGGCCTCCCAATGGACCTCACTTCGCCTGGACTAGGATCAGGCACCCTTATTGATGCTATGTGCCTGCTTCTCCTGGCAGTGTCTTTGCCAATTCCTGAAAAAAGTGGAACATGTTTGCAGATAATAGCCCGAATACAGTGATGTAACATACAATCCAGCAATCCCACTTCTGGGAATATACCCCGAGAAACATAAATCAGAAAGACACCTGTGCATGTATGTTTACTACTGCACTATTCACAATCGCAAAAACATGGAACCAACACAGACAAATGCTCATGAAAATGGACTGGATAAGGAGAATGTGGCACACATACACGTTGGAATACTATGCAGTCATTAAGATAATCAAAATCATATCCTTTGCAGCAACATGAGCACAGCTGGAGACCATCATTCCAAGTGAACTATCACAGAGACAAAAACAACTCCACGTGTTCTTACTCATAAGTGGGCCCTAAACACTGGGCACACAAGCACAAAGGCAGGAACGACTGACACTGAACCCCATATGCGGAGGGGGGAGGGGGGAGGGATGGGGGAAAAGGGACACCCAACCACCCGCTGGGTACCAGGTCCACTACCGGGGAAAGAGGGCTTGCTAGAAGCCCAAACCTCACCTGCACGTAATTCACTTACGTAGTAAATCCTCACATTGTCCCACAACTCTAAAATGAAATAAAATTTTAGAAAAATAAAGAGACAAACGAACACTTTAGAAGAAAGGTGAGGTGACTTTGAATTTGATGATTGGACTCAATCCCCACCTCCTGGTTGCTTGGGCTGAGAGACCCTGACATCTCCGCCAGCCATGGCAAGGCCAGGACCCCTCCGGCGGCTTCCCAGGGCATGCCACAGCCCCTCCTGCCTACCCCTGCTCTCCTTTCTGGGGCCATATGAGGGGGCGCCGGGTGGCAGTCAGTGCTGACCTCCTCACTTCAGGGAGAGAACTTGTGATGTGGAAGGAATCCAGGGCCCTTGGCTGTGGTCTTTGGGTTTCCTGTCTCTCTGGAAACCAACTGGCTACTGCCTGCTCCTTACACTGTGCACCAGCCAACATGAAATGAAATGCTCATGTCAGCAGGTCCAGCCGGGAGCTGTGGCTCACATCTGTCATCCCAGCACTTTGAGAGACAGAGGCAAGAGGACTGCCTGAGCCCAGGGGTTTGAGACCAGCCTGGGCCACTTGGTGAGACCTCGTCTCGACAATAAATCAAAAAATTAGCCAGGCATGGTAGCATGCGCCCATAGTGCTAGCTACTTGGAAGGCTGAGGCAGAAGGATCGCCTGAGCCCAGCAGGTTGAGGCTGCGCTGGCCATGAACATGCCACAGGACTTCAGCCTAGGCGAAACAGTGAGACTCTGATTCAAAATAAATAAGCAAAACAGTCATGTTCTTCCCACCCCTTAAATCTGTGGGAGCCAGCCAAGCGTAGTGGCTCACACCTGTACCAATACTTTGGGAGGCGGAGGTGAGAGTATTGCCTGAGTCCAGGGGTTCAAGATCAGCCTGGGCAACATAGCAAGACCTTGTCTCTACAAAAAATTAGCCAGGCATAGTGGTGCGCACCTGTAGTCCCAGCTACACTTGGGAGGCTGAGGTGGAAGGATCTCCTGAACCCAGGAGTTTGAGGCTCCTGTGGGCCATGATTGTGCCACTGCACTCCAGCCTGGGCAACAGAGCGAGATTCCAACTCAAAAAACAAAACAAAACATATTTACTTCTATAGCTACTTATTTTTCAATTGCATTTTTAATTTTTAAAATTTTTTAGCCAGGCTTGGTGGCTCAGCCTGTAATCCCACGCCTTGGGAGGCTGATGTGAGTGGACTGCCTGAGCCCGCGGGTTCAAGACCCGCCTGGGCAACTTGGCAAGACCTCAT
>NW_007244615.1:40482-51984 GCF_000164805.1 Carlito syrichta
GGGAGCGGCCACTGCACTCCAGTCTGGGCCACAGAGTAAGACTCCAACTCAAAAAAAAAATAAAATAAATAAAATAAAATAAAATAAAATTTCTTTCCATTTTTAACTCACAGTTTTCCAACGACACTTTTTTTTTTTGGAGTTGGAGTCTCACTCCGTCATCCAGGCTGGAGTGCAGTGTCACCCTCACAGCCACCCCAACGTTGACCTACCTGCTGGGCTCCAGCAATCCTTCTGCTTCAGCCTTCCAAGTAGCCGGAACTACAGACATGCGCTACCACGCCCAGCTAATTTTTTATTTATTGTAGAGATGAGGTCTTGCCAAGTTCCCCGGGCTGCTCTCGAACCCTTAGGCTCAGGCAGTCCACTCATCTCAGCCTCCCAAAGTGCCGCGATTACAGGCTGAACCACTGAGCAATGATATATTTTTAATATAGAAAGAGATTGGTCAAATCTTAATATAATTTTGGGGTCTTTTGTAATAAAATATCCCTAGCATAAAATGTAACATTTTAACGATTTTAAGTGCACTATTTAGTGACCTTGAGTACAGTCACACTGTTGTGTGGCCAGTACCACCACCTATCTCCAAAACAGTATCATTGCCTCCTGACTCCAGCCTGGTAACCCGCTTCTACTTTCTGTCCCTGTAAAGAAGATGTTTGACTACACCAGGCACCTCATACAAGTGAAACCACACAATACTTGGCCTCCGTGATGCTACAGCCTTGGCCTCCTCCCCATAGTAGTGTGTGTCAGAATTTTATTCATTGTTAAGGCTGACTAATATTCCACTTATGTATATATCACATTTTGCTTATTAATTCACCTTTCAGTGGACATTTGGGTTGATGATGTATTTTTACTACTATGAATAATGCTGCTGTGAACACCGTATGCTAATATCTCTTTCCATCTCTGCTTTCAACTTTTTTGGTACGTACCCAGAAGTGGCATTCCTGGGGCATTAATTCTATGTTTAATTTTTCAAGGAATTACCATTCTTTACAGTGGCTGTACCATTTTACATTCCCACCAGCAATGTTCAGGGATTTCAATTTCCCCACATTCTCACCCACAAGTTTTTTCCTTTTCTTCCTTCTTTCCTTCCTTCCTTCCATCTCTTTTTCTTTTTTCTTCTTCTTCTGCTTCCTCCTCCCCCTCTCCTCTCCTTCTTTTTTGTCAGTGTCTCACTCTGTTGTCCAGGTTGGTGTGCAATGGCACAATCACTGCTCACTGCAGTCTTGGGTTCAGGTAATCCTTCTGCTTCAGCCACCCAAGTTGCTGGGACTACAGGTGCGGGCCACCACAGCACGAGTAATTTTTTTTTTCTTGACAGAGACAAGGTCCTGCTGTGTTTCCTAGGCTGGTCTTGAACTCCTGGGCTCAAGCAACCTTCCTGCCTGAGCCTCCCAAAGCCCTGGGATTACAGGCCTGAGCCACAGGACCCGGCCTTTTCAAAAAGACATTCCAGTGGGTGTGAAATGGTATCTCATTGTGGTTTTGATTTGCATTTTCCTAATAATTAGTGATGTTGAACACATTTCCATGTGTTTCTCGATATCTTCTTTGGTGTAATGTAATTATTAGATACACGTTTCCTAACGGTTGACCTTAAATAATGATTCTTCATCAATCTATTAGCATGTACTAAGCGCCTTCTACCGTGTGAATGCCTAATATACCACATATATGCCTAGCACAGATAAGTAGCGCCCCTAGCAAGGTAATGTCATGATGGCCAAGGCGACAACAGAGGGGAAGTTTTCCAAGGAGAGGGAATAGGATGGAGAATCTCCCAGTCATCTCACTCGGGAAGTCATTCTCCTGAAACTCTTCCAGCTGCCACAGCGCTTGCGGAAGGCACTTGATGGCAGCTTTCAGGGGCATTTCCCGGCAGTTATGGAGAAGAATTAGAGCCACACATAGTGTAACCAGAACCATAAAAATACAGTTCTTGAATACACTGTACTTTAAATCTGCAGTCTTAGCAATCTTAGACAGGGGAACCTTTGCAATTAGGGTTCCCACTCTCGACAGTAGAAAGTAATGTGACCATCAGGATGCATAGGTGGGTCTGAAGACAAGCAGAGAAGAAAACTTTTTCATCCTCCTAAAGTGAAACTCTGTACCCATTTAACAATACTTGCTCATTGCCTCCTCCCACAGTGACCACTATTCTACTTTCTGTCCCTGTGAAGAAAGGGTCTCACCCAAATCCGAACGATAAGGGACACCAGAATCATTCATTTATAAATGCATTCCATTTATTCATCACATATGAATACACAGCCTACTATATGCCAAACACTGTTTTAGGCCCACATTGGTGAACAAAACAAAGTCCCCGTAATCCTAGTGTTTAGCATGTCAGTCAGTAGAAAATAAATGATGAAAAACATATTATTTGAGCTGGAGATAAGTACTCTGCAGCAAAGAAAAATTAAAGAGTCACATTTAATTATGCCTGAAAAGTATTATAACTACACATTGAATATGGTTATACCTAAGCTATAACTCCACATAATTCATCATAATTCATTCCATAGTATAGATTCCATCTTTTTTTTTTTTTGAGTTGGAATCTCACTCTGTGGCCCAGACTGGAGTGCAGTGGCCACTCCTGGCCACCGCGCCTCGACCTGCTGGGCTCCAGTGATCCTTCTGCCTCAGCCTTCCAAGTAGCTGGAACTACAGGCGCGTGCTACCATGCCTAGCTAATTTTATTTTTTTTTATTGTAGAGATGAGGTCTCGCCAAGTTGCCCAGGCGGGTCTCAAACCCTCAGGCTCAGGCAATTTACTCACCTCGGCCTCCCAAGGCGCGGGATTACAGACTGAGCCACCAGCCCGGCCCTAGATTCAATCATTTTAACTAATCTTCCTCTTGTCTTTCAAAGCTCTAGGTAAATAATGTCTACAAATATTATTAAAAGTAGTTATCTGGCCAGGAGCAGGGACTCATGCCTGCGACCTCAGCACTTTGGGAAGTTGAGGCAGGAGGATCGTGTGAGCCCCAAAATTCGAGACAAGTCTGCACAATATAGCAAGACCTTGTCTCTACAAAAAATTGTAAAACACTTAGCCGTGTTTGGTGGCACGTGCCTGTGGTCCCAGCTACTCGGTAGACTGAAACAGAACGATTGCCTGAGCCCAGCAAGTTGAGGCTGCAGTGAGCCATGATCATACCACTGCACATTAGCCTCAGGGTGAGACCTCAGCTCAAAAAGAAGAAAAGACAAAGAAATGCAGGCCACCTCATCACTCTGTCCTTGGGCAGGCCCAGATGATTTCATGCACGCCACATGTGAGGGGTCCTCTCTATGGCCAGTCTATAACCACAAAAAAGTCAAACCATAATTTTGCTGTATGGAATTCATGCTATATTTGAGTAATATTTGAGATGAAATAACACCTTATTTAGCTCTTTTTCACTAGGCTGGGTCTAGAGTCTTCAAATAAAATGTTGAACTCAAATTAAAGTTTTGAAATGAGAAACATTATCATTGATTGTTTATGTATATTTGCTAACTCTCAACAGATATTGTCTTTCCAAAATTTTATTTTTTTGACCGAATTAATCTTTAAGAAACTCTAGGCCAGGCTTGGTGGCCCAGCCTATAATCCCGCGCTTTGGGAGGCCGAGGTGAGTGAATTGCCTGAGCCCGCAGGTTTGAGACCCGCCTGGGCAACTTGGCAAGACCTCATCTCTACAATAAATCAAAAAAATTAGCCAGGTGTGGTAGTGTGCGCCTGTGGTTCCGGCTACTTGTAAGGCTGAGGCGGAAGGATCGCCGGAGCCCAGCAGGTTGAGGCTGCGGTGGCCAGAAGTCTAACAAGATGTGTATTTTAAATCTGGCTTTAAAATTCTTTGACATTCCTCCCCTTAGATGGTGTGGTCTATGTCTGTCCCCTTCCTCTTGCTGGTGACCACTTTAACAACGGAACATGACAGAAGTAGCATGATGTAGACTCAAGTTAATTTACGAGAAGTCACACCGTTTCTGACTGGTTCTCTTGGAATGTTCACTCTCTGGGAGTTTCATTTTGGGACAGTTCTTCTCGCAATCCAGCCATCATCCTGGGAGAGGCCCAACTCACACTGAGATGCTGAAGGGAAGTGGCTGGCTGAAGTCTCCCAGTGGACCAGAGTCTTCCAGTTAGGAGTCCCAGCTAAGACTAGCCTGCAGGACATGGAAGCCCAGTCAGCAGAGCTTTGAGTGAAGATGCTACGGGTGACTCCAGCCTCCAGAATGAGCCACCAGCAATTCTCCTCCCAGCTCAGGCCCTGCACATCATGAAGCAGAGACAAGCCATTTCACAATCCCCATCTGAATTCCTGACACACAGAATCTGCACACATTATGATGTTTTGCAAGAGCCGGTAAGTCTGGGGTGGTGTGTTACTCAGCAGTGAATAGTTATACTCAAGTACACAACCAAACAATAGACCCCTGGCGGGGCATGGTGGCTCACATCTTTAATCCCAGGGCTTTGGAAGGCAGCAGCAGGAGCATCACTTGCAGCCAGGGGTTTGAGACCAGTCCGGGCAACATAGCGCGATGCCATCTCTACAAAAATAGGCTAAAACTTAGCCAGTTGTGGTGGCACAGACCTGCAGTTCCAGCGACGCAGGAGGCTGAGGGGGGAAAGCCTCCGCAGTTCGAGGCTACGGTGAACTATGGTTGTGCCTCTGCACTCCAAGCTGGGAAACAGAGTGGGACCCGGTCTCAAAAGCAAACAGACAAAACAGCAGGACACTACATACCAGAGGAGTAGTAATAGGATTTGAAAATATTTTCTTATCTCTATTTTCTAATTTTTGCATAATCAATGTATTATGTGCCAGCCAAATAATGTTTTGCGAAGAATCTCAAGAATAATTAGAGAGATATTTGTATGCCTGCTCTCTCCTGGATTGGTTCCCTACTACTTATTCAAGTTCTCTAACCAAGTTCCGATACTCCAAACTAAGAACGGAAAAATGCTAAGATCAGTCCGTAGATGGTATAAATAATCATGAAAATTACTTGCTGCACCCACATTAAGTTTACTTTGTTTTATTTTAGACCCCAAATGACAAAGCTTATTTTTTCACCAATTTGAAAATGTATTAAGTTATTGAGATGGGTGGCTCCCACTACTTATACAGCAAGAAGAAAATGACCAAGGGGCACTTGGCACAATAAACATCACCAATGAATTATACAAACAGGTTAGAACAAGTTCAGATTATGTGAAGAATGTGTGCCAGCTCATAAACTGACTTTAATTGTGATCCAAACTGTCCCAGGTGTGGGGGGTGGGCGGAATTAGCGTATTAGGTTTGGAGCAAGAGTGTGGTCGATTTTTTATATTTAAAAATAACTTACACTTGTTAAGTACTCAACCCTTTAAAGATTACTTTCACATGTACTATCACATGTCACCCTCACAACAACCCCCTGGTGCATGTAGTGTACATGGTATTTTAGAGACAGAAACGGAATTGCTCAAGGTCATATAGCAAGCAGATGGCAAAAGACATCAAACTCAAGTCGTCTGACTCAACAAAGGAAAATCCATTAGACTCTTGTGCAGCTTTGTGCTTCTTTCCACAGCATCTCCAAATCTAAGAATTCATCCAATACAATGTTTACTATCTGGGAAATGGGCCGCCTGAGGCCTGACCCCCACCACTACACAACATGTCCATGTAACAAATACAATTATGTACCCCTGACTCTAAAATAAAAACAGGGGAAAAAAAAGAAAGAGTTCATCCAAAGTGGAAAGGAACATTTCCTGTTACCCACCTTTGCAGGCTGAAATCAAAAAGTCATATGTTCTATTTCAGTCAGGATCTCAGTCACAAGCAGCAGGAAACTACTCTGGTAGATTTAAGCAGGAGAGGAAACCTACTGGAAAAACAGTGCACGGCTGGGCCTGGTGGCTCACACCTGTAATCCCAGCATTTTGGGAGGTTGAGGCGAAAGGACTGCTTGAGCCTAGGAGTTTGAGAACAGATTGGGCAACATAGCGAGAACTTGTCTCTACAAAAAATCAAAACATTATTAGCCAGGCGTAGTGGTGTGTGCCTGTAATCCCAGCTACTCAGAAGGCTGAGACAGGAGGATCACCTGAGCCTGGAAGCTCAAGGCTGTGGTGAGCTGTGATGGTGCCACTGCACTTCAGCCTGGATGACAGAGTGAGAGCCCAACTCAAAAAGGAAAGAAAAGACAGTATGCATCTGATGGAACCTTTGGGAGGACATGAACCAGACTGGGAGCCATATCCATATTTGTACTGGGCAAGATAGAGACCACTGGTGCTGCCCCTGGGCACAGCCAACTCGCACCCTGACCCACTGACAGCGCACACCAGACACTGCTGCTTGAAGACACTGTTCCTGTGTCTGCAAACAGCTACCAGACAAGATTCTGCCAGGCTCCTTCTTTGCGTGACTATCGTCATTTCAAAATCTAGGGCATATGCTCTGATCAGCAGCCATTGTGCCTTTACCCTGGCTGCAAGAGGGGCCTGGGATCACCTACATTTTTTTTTTTTTTTTTTTTTTTTTTAGAAAAGGTGGCTGCTGTCTAGCTCTAGTCCCAATCTCCCTTGCGGTTATGTGAATCAGCTCGCTTCTGCTGACATGTGCCACTCAGATCCCTCTTCCAGAGAGAGTGCACTGCTGGACAGCAAGAAGTATAGTTAGCTGACAGCTCTCAAACTGAGGTCATTCTTACCTCGGGGTGGCCCCTAGCCAACGACTGAGAAAGGCAGTCACACAAAGACCTAGCCATTTCTTTCTGTCCAGTGCAGGATTCCTCGATGGGGTTCTAAACACACTATCTCAGAATGTGGCACCTTGGCATCTAAGAAGACAGCAGAAGCAGGAAGTTCTCCCTAACCGTCTCCCACCCTCCTCCCCTGAAGGAGGCCTTAAAAGAATTCTCTGACCTTCTTCTGAAGCAGGTCACAAGACCCTTACTCGAGAGGCACCTTTCCTACTTTCCTATACCTACAGGAAAGGAATCTCTTTACCTCTAAAGACACAGGGACACAGAAAATAATCCAAACAGACTGTCCTTGCTGAATTACCCCTAGTTTATTACCATTAGTCAGACCCTCTTCGCCCAGTGACATTTCTCTACAACTATCGGTTTCTTCAACAGACTTAGCATAGACTGGGGTGTGGTGGCTCATATGTGCAATCCCAGCACTTCAGGAGACCGAGGTGAGAGGATTTCCTGAACCCAGGGGTTCGAGGCCAGCCTGGGCAACATCGTGAGACCTTATCGCTACAATAAACTAAAAAAAAAAAAATTTAGCCTGGCATGGAGGTACACACCTATAGTCCCAGCTACTCAGGAGGCTAGGGAGGAAAAATCGCCTGAGCCCAGCAGGTGGAGGCTGCGGTAACTGTGGTCATGCTACTGGGTTCCAGCCTGGGCAACAGAGGAAGACCCTAACTCAAAAAAAAAAAAAAAAAACCCAGCATAAAAACACATGGACTCCTTTATGTCTTTGGGTCTTCATCTCCACAAGGTCATGTGTCACATGAAACTTACAAGAAGTAAATGTTAATGTTTTTCTCTTGTTTTTTTTTTTTGTTGTTGTTGTTGTTTGTTCAGTTGGAGTCTCACTCTGTCGCCCAGACTGGAGTGCAGTGGCACGCTCCTGGCCACTGCAGCCTTGACCTGCTGGCCTCCGGCGATCCTTCCGCCTCAGCCTAGCCGGAATTACAGGCATGCACTACCACGCCCAGCTGATTGTTTGACTTATTGTAGAGATGAGGTCTCGCTGCCCATGCGGGTCTTGGACCCACGGGCTCAGGCAATACACTCACCTCAGCCTCCCAAAGGATTACAGGCTGAGCCACCAAGCCAGGCGCTTTTCTCTTGTTAATCTGTCTTTTGTTATGGGGCCTCTGTCATGAACCTACCAGTCGCAAAGAAAGGTACTGCTTTTTCTCCCTTTGTCCCTCTACTGGGCATTCTTGGCTTTGGAACTTGCCGGGCTGACAGGGAAGTGTCAGAAATCTCTTCCCCAGATCACTCCTTGGATAGAATGCTGACACACTTAGAATCTTTAGTGTTGCCTGATGGCTCACCCCCATTCTTTTTCTTTTTGCATTCTGAACTAACTCCATCTCAGTCTCTGCTTCCCAGGAAGCCCAGTGTGCATACAACCACCACCCACTTTGTTCACAGTTCTATGGGCCATTGGTTCTGGCTGGGCTCAGCTGGGATGGCTGATCTCTGCTTCACAGGGTCTCTCATCCTCCAGAAGACTCACTGGACATGTCTACGTGTCCGTGTGTCTACCAAGGAGGAGTCCCAGAGAGCAAACGGAAGGCCTCTTAAATTCATCTTCTGCCACATCCTACAAAGTCCCCGCCAGCCAGAATCTAGAGGAGGAGAAACACACGCCACCTCCTTAGCAGGAGGAGCTGGAAAGTCACCCTGCAAGGGCCTGCACACGGGCAGAGTGGAGGGCTGTGGCTGTGCAAGTTGCTCACTTAGGTCCAGTCGCATGATTAGGTTGTCCACAGAGAAAAGTGAGCAGAAGTGAAATGTGTGTTTATGAGCCTGGGCCTTCCTTTGCAGAACCGTGCCTACCCCCCTTCCTGCCACCCAAAATTCATCCAGTTTGTGATGTAGATGTTGTCAACACAGAGTTACACTCTGGGAAGAACCTGAGCTGTTGAGTAGCAAGAGAGTTGTCCTGCTGACCAGGGTCATAAAGGGGAGAGGGAGGGAAAGAAAGGGAGAGAGAGGGAGAGGGAGAGAGAAAGACAGAGAGGGAGTTGGAGGGAGAGAGGGAGGAAGAGAGGGAGGGAAGGAGAGGGAGAGGGAAACAGAGAGAGAGAGAGAAAGACAGGGAGAGAGTGGGAGGGAGAGAGGGAGAGACAGAGAGAGAACTGCACTTTAAACCACTGCACTTTGGGACTCTTTGTTATGGCACATTGGCAATACCCTAACTAGTGCATATGAAAACTGATGTAGGTACTGAAATGGGTGGGGGGGGGGAATGTTCAATAAGGAGTTTTAGAGAGATGTGCCTGTGTGTGCCTAAAGCAATACCTTTGTCTTTTCCTAAGTAACCACCAGTCAAGTTCTTCATTACTTTTCGATGCCGATTGCAGCTCACTCTCCCCCAGAAATGGCAATATGCTGAACCAGATCTTGAATCAGTACTGGCAACTCAACAGGGCCTCTTTCAGGTGGGTTGCAGCATGATGGCCCTAGTTCCAACAGGGAAGCTGAAGTCAAACTATTAACAAACTATTAACATTTGACACCGTTTCATCAGCGGTAAGATGGGAATAATAATAACAATAGCTAAAGCAAATATAGCAAGCTATTATTATTTTTTGAATCAAGGTCTCATTTGGTCACTCAGACTGGAGTGCAGTGACATGATCACTTGAACTCCTAGGCTACAGGGATTCACCTTCCTCTTTCCTGAGCAGCTGGTACTACAGGTGTCTGCTACCACGCCCAGCTAATTTTTTGATTTTTTATGAAGACAAGGTTTCAATATGTTGTCTAGGCTGATCTCAAACTCCTGGGCTCAAGCTATCCTCCCATCTCCAACTTCCAAAGTACTGGGATTATAGGCGTGAGCCATGGCACTTGGCCAAATACAGCAAATTTATTTTTCCTTTTTTTTTTGAGTCAGAGTCTCACTCTGTCATCCAGGCTGGAGTGCAGTGGCATGCTGCTCACAGCCACCACAGCCTTGACCTGCTGGGCCCAGGCAATCCTCCCACCTCAGCCTTCCAAGCAGCTGGAAGTACAGGCGCATGCCACCACATCCGGCTAATTTTTTGACTTATTGTAGAGACAAGGTCTCACCAAGTTGTCCAAGTTAGTCTCGAACCCGTGGGCTCAGGAAATTCTCTCACCTCAGCCTCCTAAAGTGCTGGTATTATAGGCGTGAGTCACCACGCCCGGCCTCATACGCACACTTTTACAGATCATTTGAGACAATATGTTTTGGTTCATGAATTAGACTTGCAATCTGAGACTCCCTGACAATCTCCAAGCAGCTTGGGAGACCCTGATTCAGATACACGTGTAGGAGTTTGCAGTTGAATTTCCCAGGACAGTGAGTTGCACCCAATTACTGGCTTTCTATAATCAAGAATTTAGCAATCGGCCAAGTGCAGTAGCTCACACCAGTAATCCTAGCACTTTGGGAAGTGGAGGCAAGAGCACCGCTTGAGCCTAGGGGTTCAAGACCAATCTGGGCAACTTGGCAAGACCTCATCTCTACAATAAATCAAAAAATTATCTGGGCATGGTGGTGTGTACTGGTAGCTCCAGCTACTTGGAAGGCTGAGGAGGAAGGATAGTCTGAGCCCAGCATGATGATGACGCTGTGGTAGCCATGAGTGTGCCATTGCACTCCAGCCTGGGTGATAGTGAGACTCTGATTCAAAAAAAAAAAAAAAAAGAGAGAGAGAGAATTTAGCAATTGTCAGTGGCTCCTCTGGTTAGTTGTTTAGTTTTTGAGTGCTAAATAAAATATAATGAAAATCTTCACTGAAACACTTTGGGAGGCTGAGGTGAGAATTGCCTGAGCCCACAGGTTCGAGACCAGCCTGGGCAACTTGGTGAGACACCATCTCTACAATAAATCAAAAAATTAGCTGGGCATGGTGGCGTGTGCCTCTAATCCCAGCACTTTGGGAGACTGAGGTGAGAGGATTGCCTGAGCTCACGGGTTTGAGACCAGCCTGGGCAACTTGGTGAGACACCATCTCTACAATAAATAATAATTTAAACAAAAAAGCCAGGTGTGGTGGCACGTGCCTGTAGTTCCAGCTACTTGGAAGGCTGAGGCAGAAGGATCACCTGAGCCCTGCAGGTCGAGGCTACAGTGGCCAGGAGCATGCTAGTCTGGGTGAAAAAATGAGACTCCTACTCAAAAAAAAAAAACATAACTTCATTGAAACAAAACCTCTACTTTTTATCCTGTCACAGATATATATTCATTTTTAGAGAAGATAGATAATAAGAAAAAAATGGCTACAATCCTATTAAACGATAACTGCAATTATTTTATTTTATTTTATTTTATTTGCATCGTGGCCTCACTTTGTTGCCCAGACTAGAATGCAGTGGCACATTACGGTTCACCAAAGCCACAACCTACTGGGCTCAGGTGATCCTTCTGCCTCAGCCTCCTGAGTAGCTGGGACAATAGGTGTGTGCCACCATGCCTGGCTAATTTTATTTATTTATTCATTTATTTATTTATTTCATTTGTAGAGACGAGGTCTCACTATGCTCCTAAGATTGGTCTTGAACTCCTCAGCTCAAGCAAGTCTCCCACCTCAGCCTCCCAAAGTGTTGGGATTATAGTCATGAGCCATCATGCCTGACCTGACAATGAACATTTTGGTATAATTTCTTCTGAAACCAGTGAAAGACCTTTACAATGAGAACTACAAAACACTGCTCAAAGAAATCCAAGAAGACACAAACAAATGGAAAAATATTTCATGCTCATGG
>NW_007244615.1:52251-58726 GCF_000164805.1 Carlito syrichta
TTCAAACTTTACTATAAGGCTACAGTAATCAAAATAGCCTGGTACTGGTACAAGAACAGGCACATAGACCAAAGGAACAGGATAGAAATTCCAGAAGCAAAGCCTCAATTCCTCAACTAACTCATCTTTGACAAAGCCTCCAACAACAACCACTGGAGAGAGGAGAACCTATTCAGTAAATGGTGCTGGAAAAACTGGCTAACCACATACAGAAGATTGAATCAGGACCCCTACTTATCATCATACACAAAAATTAACTCTAAATAGATCAAAGACCTAAAGGTAAAACCTTAAACCATAAGAATCTTAGAAAATGCAGGAGATGCCGGGCTCGGTGGCTCAGCCTGTAATCCCGTGCCTTTGGGAGGCTGAGGTGAGTGAATTGCCTGAACCAGTGGGTTCGAGACCCGCCTGGGCAACTTGACGAGACCTCATCTCTACAATAAATCAAAAATGAGCCGGGCATGGTAGCGCACGCCTGTAGTTCCAGCTTCTTGGAAGGCTGAGGCGGAAGGTTGGGGCTGCGGTGGCCGGGAGCAGCCACTACACTCCAGTCTGGGTGACAGAGTGAGACTCCAACTCAAAAAAAAAAAATACAGGAGATGCCCTTATGGAAACTGGGTCTGGCAACCAATTCCTGACCTAAGTGCCCATACCATGAAAAATAAGATAAACAAGTGGGACCTCATCAAACAGATAAACTTCTGCAAAGTAAAAGGAACCATCAAGAGAGCAGGGAGACAGCCCACAGAATGGGAAAAAATATTTGCCAATTGTATATCTGACAAAGCCTAACATCTAGGATCTACAAGGAACTCAAACACGCCAAAAGGAAAAAAGCAAACAGCCCCTATAAAAAATGGGCAAAAGACGTGAATAGACACTTCTCAAAAGAAGATATGTGGGCAGCCAACAGACACATGAAAAAGTGCTCAGCCTCACTCATCATCAGAGAAATGCAAATCAAAACCACACTGAGATACCACCTCACCCCAGTAAGAATGGCCATCATTAGTAAAACAAACAACAGATGCTGGGGAGGATGTGGAGAAAAAGGAACACTTCTACACTGCTGGAGGGAATGCAAACTAGTGCAACCTCTTTGGAAGACAGTGTGGCAATTTCTGAAAGAACTGGAAATTGACCTTCCATATGACCCAGCAATTCCCCTATTGAGAATATACCCAGAGGAATTCAAATCGTTCTACAAACAAGATACCTGCACATGCATGTTTGTTGCAGCTCTATTCACAATAGCAAAAACACGGAACCAACCATGTTGCACATCGAAGCTGGACTGAATAAAAAAAAGTGGTACATACACACAATGAAATATTATGCAGTCATAAAGAAGAACAAACATATGAACTTCACGGCAATTTGTATGGATTTAGAGTCTATCATACTCAGTGATCTATCACAGAAACCAAGAGCAGAGTACCATATGTTCTCACTCATAAGCAGACCTTGAACAATTATCATAATACTATAAGAAAGGGATTGGCAGTAGTGGGAAACTGCCAGGGGAGGGAGGGGCACACCTCATCAACAAGGGTACCTGCATAATCAACATTTATTTGTATATCTAACCCTGAATTGCACCCCACATCTTTAAAATTAAATTTTTTTCCCCTGAAACCCCCATATATTTGTTCCTTTAATTTATTGTTATTATTATCATTATTATTGTTGTTTACAGTGACAGCGTCTCACTATGTTGCCCAGGCTGGTCATGAACTCTCGGCCTCAAGAAATCCTCCTGCCTCGGCCTCCCAAAGTGTTGAGATTATGGACATGGGTCACCATACCTGGCCATGAAACCCATATACTTTAATAAGCTTCTGATAAGTAGGCATTTTATATTTACATGAGAAATGTTCTCATTTTTACTTCAGGTTAGGGATAGGTATGATGTTTCTTTATGAGACTGTGAAACTGCCTTTTTAAAAAATTTTTTGGGTCAGAGTCTCACTCTGTCGCCCAGGCTGGAGTGCAGTGGCACGCTCACAGCCACTGCAGCCTTGACATGCTGGGCTCAGGAGAGCCTTCTGCTTCAGCCTTTCAAGTAGCTGGAACTACAGGCGTGCGCCACAATGCCTGGTTAATTTTTTGATTTTTTGTAGAGATGAGGTCTCGCCAAGTTGCCCAGGCTGGTCTCAAACCCACGGGCTCAGGCAATTCTCTTACCTCAGTCTCTCAAAGTGTTGGGATTATAGGTGTGAGCCATCGCCCCAGGCCATGTTTATTTTCTATATCATCTCTCTCCTAGTCTCTCTCCTTATCTAAAACATCCATCAAACTAAGTGTTAGGTACCCTCCTTTTCTTGGCAGGGACCAAGCGTGTGTGCTCCCTTTCCCGGTTATATAAGGAGGCAGAGGGAAAGGGCTCCGGCCTCCTAGGCATCATGGTGTCATGTCTTTCTGCGGCGACTTCTTATTCTCCGTTTCTATCCTCAAGGACCGAGATGCTGGGAAAGAAGAGAAAAAAAAAAACAACCCCCAAACTAACAAAAAATGAAGTGCTATGTGGTTTCCTCTCCTCTCTGAAAGGATGATTTTGAGAATCCTCATTTTCTAAGAAGCCGAAATAAGAGTAGAGTGTGTGTGTAGAGGGATACAAAAAACAAAAACAGGAAAACCAGGATCTATTTATTATATGTATGGCATTTAATTTAATTCAATTCAGCTCTTGGTTAATGAGGTCCATTTGGATTTAGAAATTTGCCTGCATTTGTGGGGTTACCTATTGGGACCTTCAGGACCTTAATGTAGGGAGCGGAGGTATGGGAGTGCCGGAGACCAGCTCCAGCTGGGTTCAGGGTACCCCAAAGGTGGAGACGGCATCAGCGATTGAGGGGAAGAAGAAAGAGAGAAAGAGAGAGAGAGAGAGAGAGAGAAAGAAAGAGACTGGACTCCAGTCTAGTGCAGAAGCCATTTGTAGGGAATTACAACGGGTCTTTTATACACAGTCGGGTGTGTGAGAGGCTTTCCCCTGTTCTTTCAGGTATAATCCCAAAACCTAATTCATGAAACCTTAATCCATGACTGCCTTTAAACCCTTTTCATACTGCCTATAAACCCTTTTCATACTAATACCAAGTTAAACAATTCTATAGAGACTTAAATACTTACTTTACAAATGAAAGTGGCCCATCCCAGAATGTTTGGAATGTGGCCCAGTCCAAAGTTCACAGTGGGCTACCTGCAAGTAACCCAGCTACATTCTTTCAACAAAATGGCTGTCTTCTAAAACTATATTCTACAATTTACACCTTATTCAACTTCAATAAATCGTAAGATCATGACCCAGAAGCCTGTGACCAATACTAAGGCTCTTAGATGTGACCTGAGTTTGAATTGTAAGTTGTGTGAAAGCCAAAACTGCAGTTTGTGGAAGAATGGGAGCAATGAGCTTCTAAAGTTAGCTTGTGTTCATCCCGGTCTCAGAGTTTTCATGTTTTGAGCTCACAAGAGCTTAATCTGGTTAGTGCTGAGTAGAAAGGGGGAGGAAATGGGGTCAATAGCTCCCAAACGCATCCTAGTGGTCTCAGGGTCAACGGCCCTTCCTGATCCCTAACGCTCAGTGGGCCTCCGTGGCCGGCTCCCAACATGGGAGAGTGGTTCTGAGTCCTTATTTCACTGCTGTTAGTCATATTGAATCAGGATGTGAGTGATTAATGTCTGGGGTAGGTAGCTAGCTAATCTGTATTTCAGTTTCGGAATACTCGTCTCTGCTGCTCCTCCTCTGGAAATAGACCAGAGTGATTCATTTGCTGCAGCCCAACCATGACAATTTCTGCAGGCTTGGAAAAGTGACCATAGCATGGTAGATACCATTCTCACAAGTGTAACTTTGTATCACAAGCCTCTTGTATTTTTTCATTCAGTATTCTAACTTCAAAGGCCGATTGGTTTTGGTTTTGGTTTTACAGATCTGTTAAAATGACATCAGGCTTACAGAACAGCAACATAGCTTGAATGTTAGAATGTAAATTCTGACCTCTTGATGAATTCCATAACATTTGCAGTAGTGTGGTAATAGCATATCAGCTAAGTTTTGGAAATCATGGTGTGACCTTCTGTATTTTCTTAGTGAAGCTTTTTGGATTTTTCTTTAATGAAATAATAGTAAATCAAATATGGAACTTTGATTAATTGACTCAGCTAAGAGGAATGACTCATCCTGGGATGACAAAAAGTGATCCTGGCCTTGGGAGTTTCACACTGCCAGCTCAGAGAGTGGACTGATTCTGGAAATGGCATTGGCACTGGTTGGTAAAGTCATATTTCTTCTACATTCCTCAGTTCCTTCTGGAGTCATTAAGGAATACTAATATTAGCCCTGTCAGAAGACATCCTAAGAGAAGAATCTTGCCAAATCCAATTTCAGAGTTGGAATGCTAAGGTAGACAGTGAATACAAGGGCTACATTATTTCTGAAACTTCAGCTCAACTCTCTTTCCAAAATTAACATACTTCGTGTGTGTGTGTGTGTGTGTGTGTGTGTGTGTGTGTGTGTGTGTGTGAACCAAATCACTCCTCTTCTCCTACCTCCTGTTTCCCACTGGTCTTCAACCAATAGGAGAGCTCAGAGAAGCGGAAGGATCAGGCATCTGCACAAAAATGAAGCCAGGCCAAAAAAAGTGTTTCTAAGGCTGGCTGGCCACAGCCCTGGCCACCAGCAATATTGTGGAGGCAACCCTCCCAGAAGGCTCCTTTCTTGGCTGAAGATCTGTACCCTAGGACATTTCTAGGCACACAGATCCACTTAGCTCCACTGGGTTAGATAACCAATACAGTCTCTTCTTGGTAAAATTCCACGGGTGTCACTTGGGTTTTGTAGCTCTTGTGTTTCTTAATTCTTGAGAAAAAACAAGAAATAAAGAAATAAGCATGTTATTTACAGGTTTTTCTGGTAAACAATTAAGTCTGAGGACTGACACAAAGTTTGTATATGTGTGTTTGTATATGTGTGTGTGTGTGTGTGTGTGTGTGTGTGTGTGTGTGTGTGTGTGTGTGTGTTTGCAGGGTGTGTGTATGTGGGGAGTTCTTAACTTCTTACCTATCTACTGAGAACAGTTCCTTTCTGTTCCCTTAAGGGAATAACCCTCACTTTTTTTTTACTCTCTCTTCCTCAGTACCTCATTCTCTCTTGTTCTTTATTTCTGCATTGTCTTAAACATTCACTAGAGACCTTTAGACATTTATTCCTCAGACACAGCATGATACAGCTGAAAGAACTTTGGCTTCAAAGGCTATAGAAAAGATCTCTGATCCCAATTCTGTGCTCATTAACTGGGTAACCTTAGACAAGTGATTTAATCTCTTTGACTCAGAGCAAAGAATAGGAAAAACATGTCCTTCCTACTTCGCATGCAAATGTATTTTGTAAACTGTAATAATTTATATTCGCCAATTTGTGAGGCAGCATTAATAAATCAGTTTTTAGCATTTGGGTTTGAATCCATTTATAAAGTGACTTTGACTCAGGAGATCCTTCCACCTCAGTCTCCCAAGTAGCTGGAACTACAGGAGCGCGCTACCACGCATGCCTGGCTAATTTTTTGATATATTGTAGAGATGAGGTCTCATCAAGTTGCCCAGGCTGGTCTTGAACCCCTGGGCTCAGGCAATCCTGTGACCTCTGCCTCCCAAAGTGCTGGGATTACAGGTGTGAGCCACCATGCCCGGCTGCAAACCATCCTTTGCAAGGTCAGTTCATGTTCCAAGAATCGTATCCTTGTGGTCATTAGGTCTCAAGGAAGTGGTTTTCTTTTTAGTGATGGGGCTGGTCAATAAACTTAAGTTAGAATTTAATATACATCTGTCATTAAAGGACAAGTCTTTATGCAAAAATGATGCGATGGAATGGACTTACTGTGAAGCTGTGCTTTCATACGCATTGTGGCAGCAATGGCGCAGAGAGGGAAGGCCTTGGTGCGGGCTCCTCAGGCTCTGGTTTCAATCTGCTGGCTGTGGCATCCTAGGCCATTTACTCCATTGCTTTGATCCTCTGTAAACAGAGCCGGCTTGAATGCCGTGTGTTTAAAGGTGTAGTTCTTGGATCATCCCCATCAGAATGACCTAGGCTACTTTTTAAACATTTCTGGATTCTGCCCTAAATCAAGTAAATCAGACTCTTGGGAGCGGAGGCCCCAGAATCTGCATTTTAAACAAGTGCTTAGGCCACTGTTGTGCACACAGATGCACACAGAGGCCCATGGATGGGACTGTCCACAGGCTATCTTCCTACTCGAAAATTCCATCATTCTCATGACCCAAATTTTAGTTACTCTTTTTGTCTGCGACCAAGGCAAAGTTAAAACAAGGAAGGAAATGATGAAGGTTAGCAAGACCTCATCTCTACAATTAAAAAAAAAAAAAAATCAGCCAGGTGTGGTAGCGCGTGCCTATAATTCCGGCTACTCGGAAGGCTGAGGCGGAAGGATCGCCGGAGCCCAGCAGGTCGAGGCTG
>NW_007244616.1:0-929 GCF_000164805.1 Carlito syrichta
CAAAGTCCTCTTATGAGTGAGAACATATGGAACTCTGTTCTTCATTTCTGTGAATAATCACTGAGTATGATCAACTCAAAATCCATACAGGTTGCTGCAAAGTCCATATATTTGTCCTTCTTTATGGTTGCATAATATTTCATTGTGTATGAGTCCAGCTTCAATGGGAACCATGCTTGGTTCCATGTTTTTGCTATTGTGAATAGAGCTGCAACAAACATTGGTGTGCAGGTATTTTTTTCATAGTATAATTTGAGTTCTTCCAGGAATATACCCAGAAGAACTCAAATTATTATAAAGACTTTTAACAAATTTGCCTGTTCATAATTAAAATTAAGTAGAGACAGACCATGTCATATCCACGTGGTCTGTTCACTCTAGAGGGTTTTACATCAGACCATTATCGACAGAAAAATAATCAAAATTTTCATATGCATAGCCAATTAAGAAAAACTTTTGAATTCTTTTTTTCAACTGAGATGCTAGAGAAGCAAAGGCTGCCAATACACTGGAGGGAGTGTTGGAGAAGGCAGGACCAGAGGGCCAAAAACCAGGCATCCCAACTGGCACTTGCCATTAGTGTTGAAACTCCAACTATCCATCAGAGACCTGGTAAGAACAAACCTGCTAACAGAGAATGGTGTCTGTTGCTATGGGTCCAGTCTGTGGGTCACTTGAAACACGGTTGCCCCCAAAAGGTCTAAGCCTCCAGTATATTATCCACTGTACAGGCCAGACAGCCATTGGAAATCAAGGGGACTCCCTTTGAGAGGGAGGAGAGAACACCAGGGTCAGAAATGGTGGCTACGAGGAGGCCAAGAAGTCTGCTAAAGTGCCCAGCACCAGCTCATCAGCAGCCCAACAACCCCCAAGTGAACAGTAGGGTGCTGGGCAAATTAGTTTCTTAATCAACGCAGGTGCCAGCTATT
>NW_007244616.1:1256-10552 GCF_000164805.1 Carlito syrichta
CATCAGGCTTAGTATAAAAAAAAAAAGGGACAGTTTTCTCTCACCTGTGCCACTTGTTTTAAATTCTCTTGTTCATCCTTATTTCCTACAATTCAAAATACAACCTGCCAAAATAACATTGTCAAATTTCTTTCTTTCACACTTTCTCAAAGTCAGGTGTTTCTACACAGTGCTTTGTGTGCAAATCCTGACAATAGCAACTCCACTGGCTCCTCTCCTCTTATCCCTTCCTCTTGCTTTAGACAGGCAGGGATATCTCTAAGTCCTTGTCCAGCAAGAAGCAGTTACATAAGACTAACCTTCGTCCTATTCCCAACTATAAATAAGGGTGTCTCAAAACAATAAGAGGGAGAAATGAAAGGACTAACAAAGCAAAAATGGTGTTACTTTGAGAGCAGAGAGCTGCTTTATATTTTTGTTTTGCTATAACTACCGATTAGTGGTGTACTTTAGTAAATCATATGTTATTGCATAATTGGCTATGCTAGCTCTTTGCTCTGAATAAATTTAATTCACCTTACCATTTAAAGTCACCGCTGAGTTAAACTAATAAAACTGTAACCTTTTCCCTGTAGTATGCAACAGGATTTTATACTTAACATCTTGCTCCAAGGATGAGTTTCCAGTTATCCTGCATGACAAACCATTTGGACACTGAGAGAAGAGAAACATACTGTCTGATGACTCCAGCCTTCCTTCAATTATCCCATATAAAACACTTACCTAGACAAATGCCTTTTGTGTCTTTTTTCTTTTCTTTTCTTTTTTTTAGTTGGAGTCTCACTCTGTCACCCAGACTGGAGTGCAGTGGCCTTGAACCCCCAGTTTCAGGCAATCCTCTCGCCTTGGCCTTCCAAAGTGCTGGGATTATAGGTTGAGCCACCACACCCAGCTTAGTTATCAGAGTCTTCATTTGATGGTTTCAGTAGTTTACTCTCCCCCACTGCTCCGTCACTGCAGTCTCGATCTGCTGGGATCCGGTGATCCTTCCTCCTCAGCCTTCCAAGTAGCTGGAACTACAGGCCCGCGCTACCACACTCAGTTAATTTTTTGATTTTATTGTAGAGATGAGGTCTCAACAAGTTGCCCAGGCAGGTCTCGATCCCGTGGGTTCAGGCAATCCACCCACCTCGGCCTCCCAAAGCACTGGGATTACAGGCTGAGCCACCAAAGCCGGCGCCTTTTGTGTCTTGAAACTTTGCTTTACACACCGTGGGCTACTCTCTCTACCTATGTGATCAATTATTTGACTGCTGCTTTCTTGACAGCTAATCACAAAACCATGACCACAACCCCTCCCCACACTGTTCCATTTCACCGGAGTGCTCCTGTTCCAGCCTTATAAAGAAAGACTTGTAAGCATCCAGCTCCAGTGCCAGACACTTTTTCAGTGCTTGACCCCATTTTCAATCTTGAGGAGGTGGATCAACCTTTTTTTTTTCTTCCAATTTACCTTCTAAATAATCTTTTTCTGTCCTACTGCTTGTACAGTTCTTTGCAGTTTTCCCGTGACAACAGCACACCTGCCTAACAGTAACTGCTGGCCTCACTGTCTGCCTCCCTCCCTTATTTCTCTCCTACTTGCACTTTTGCTTGTAAATTCTGACATCCCCAAGCCTTCATTGGAAAGCACAGGTCACAGATCCTCCTGTGACATGTGTATGTCCCAAATGCATATGCATACTTTGGCTAAATAAACCTCTATCAGTTGAGACACCTGCCTCAGTCACTTATGAGATAACTTCAATTGTTCTCTTCATTTTGAAACAACCTTTATATTGCCTCTAAACTAGTCACAACTCCTTTCCTTTAGCAAGACCACATCCTCATGTCTTTTATAAACTTCTTTACCAAAAGTGAATTTTCTTTCTTTTTTTTGAGTTGGAGTCTCCCTCTGTCACCCAGGATAAGTGCAATGGCATGCTCATGGCCACCGGAGCCTCAAGCTGCTGGATTCAGGAGATCCTTCCACCTCTGCCTTCCAAGTAGCTGGAGTTACAGGAGCACGCCACTGGCTAGTTTTTTGATTTATTGTAGAGACGTGGTCTTGCCAAGTTGCCCGAGCTGGTCTTGAACCCCCAGTTTCAGGCAATCCACTCGCCTTGGCCTTCCAAAGTGCTGGGATTATAGGTTGAGCCATCACACCTGGCCTAGTTATTAGAGTCTTCATTTGATAGTTTCAGTAGTTTACTCTCCCTCACTTTAGACTATTAATCACTTGAATCCTGTTCTTTGTTCCTAAATAATGGTTAAGCAGGCAACTGTAAAACTGTGCCCCTAGCACAGGACTCTTAGGTAAAACAAGGTGGAACATTTACATCTCAGTGCTGCCTTGCCTGGTGTGTCCCCATGTTGCTGTCATGGTGGCCCCACCTTTGCTAGGACTAGCTGGGGCACTAAGGACTATGCTCCTAGAAGCACAGATGTTTAGGGACTTGCTTTTGCAATTTGTCTCTCCGCAAAATCAGGGAAATCCCAAGAAGCCCAGTCCACCTAGAAAGCCCAAACCCACACCTGTTGAGGTGTCTGAAAACACTACCTGTAAGAACTCCCAGCCAAGGCCCAGTGAGTCATTCTTGGTGTCCTAGAACTTTGAAAGGAAATTATGGCAGTATTAACTGGTGGCAAAGTGGTAGTATTGCTTGCAAGAGTTTGAGGCAAACCTAAGAAACATAGCCAGACCCTGTCTCTACAGAAAAATTTGAAAAAGAATTAACCTGAGATGAGAGGATTGCCTGAGTCCGGAGGGTCGAGACCAGCCTGGGCAACTTGGTGAGACCTTGTCTCTACAATAAATCAAAAAGTTAGCTTGGTGTGGTGGCGCGCACCTGTAGTTCCAGCTACTTAGATGGCTGAGGTGGAAGGATCTCCTGAGCCCAGCAGATCGAGGCTGCGGTGGCCGTGAGTGTGCCACTGCCCTCCAGTCTGGGTGACAGAATGAGATTCCTACTAAAAAAAAAGAATTAGCCAAGTGTGGTGGCCTGTGCCTGTAAGACCTGGGAGGCTGAGGTATGATAATTGTTTGAGCCAAGGGGTTCCAGACTATAGTGAGCTGTGATCATGCCATTACACTCAGCCTGGGTGACAAAGTGATACCTTGTCTCTAAGAAAAGAATAAATAAAAACAAAAATAGAGGCTGGGTGTGGTGGCTCATGCCTATAATCCCAGTCATTTGGGAGGCCTAGACAAGAGGATTGCTTGAACCCAGGAGTTAGAGACCGGCCTGGGAAACATAGTGATGCCTCATCTCTATAACAACAACAAAAAAAGTTAGCCAGGTTTGGTGACATGTGCTTGTAGCTGCAGCTACTTGGTAGGCTCGGGCAGAAGGATTGCCTGAGCCCAGGGGTTCTAGGCTGTGTTGAGCTGTGATTGTGCCATGACACTCTAGTCTGGTGAAAGAGTGAGACCCAGATTTAAAAAAAAAGAAAGAAAGAAAGAAAAAATATGAAGAAACTCCAGCAAATAAAGAATCTACAGCACTATGTCTGCACCAAGTGCACATTTTTGGGCCTAAACTTGGGCCTCTAGAAATTCAGAAGCCTCAGCCCTCTTCAAGATGAACATCATCTCAACATCTCAGCATTTCAGGTTACAGATTAACCTTACATCATCTTTTCTGGATTCTTGATCACAAAAATAATCCACTCAAGATCATGAAACCCAATGTGCATAATTGGTTTCAGTTTTACATATTTTACAGTGAATGGTGAATTAGCAACATGATTGCTGATTATCTATTCAACATATATTTAGGAATATCTGTGCAAGGAATTTTTCTTAAATTATAATGTTATGGTCAACGAGGAAAATCCATAAAATTAGACAATTTTAAATGCTTTTGAGCGATGTAATCCTACTATAATGAACACAGTCAATTTTGCATTAAACTGATTGACAGCTAGGTGTCAATAAACATAATAGTGACTTCTAAGTCTAAAGGTCTAGTTTTTAATAAATTGGAAACAGAAGTTTCACTAATTTTAACTACTGCATTGCCAATAAATTATGGTATTATTCCTTTTTTTCAGAGAAGAAAAACAATCCTTTTGTTAACTTCTATTAGGTGTTTGATTGTAAACTTGGGGACATTTTCAGTGGTGAAATTAGAAAGAGATGAAGTTTTGTACAGATCAGTGACAGTTTTGCTCCCAGAAGGCCACAGTCACTCAGTGAGCTACTTTAGTGATTGAGGGTTGCTATGTTTACCAAGTAACCTTCCATCTCGTGTTAACTCTACTCACACCTTTGGGGGAGGAATGAGGGCTCCTGTGCATCACACATGTCTGAGTCCCAGACACCCAGTGGGGATGAACCCACTGTCTGACTTGGAGAAAGCAGCATAGACTGGTTGTGGTAGCTCATGCCTACAATTCCAACACTTTGGGAAGCTGTGGTGGGAGGATTACCTGAATGCGTGCATCAAAACCAGACTGAGCAACATAGTGAGATCCTATCTTTGTTTTTAAAATAGGGAAAATAGCAAAGGTAGAAGAGATCATTGTTGACTATGAGAGCTGAGATAGGATTTTACATCCACTCATTAGAGGCAGTGTGTTAGGGACTAAAGGAGAAATATACAGTCTGTACATGTGTGACATTTTTTTCATTTCTTTCTTTGTCCTCCTCATCCTTTTTCATGGAATTGTTCATTGGCTCAATGTTGTAGATTTTATCTATTTGAATTCTAGTTCTTGGCTCAATGTTGTAGATTTTATTTATTTGAATTCTAGTTCTTGGAGTGAAGTCAACTTACAGACATCTCAGCATAGTGTATTCAACACTTATGACTCATATTTTTTATAATCATGCATTACTTAAAATTAGCCCAATAAAGAACACCTAAATTGAATACTATTACTTGTTCATCAGCCTCAGATTCTGTCACCATCCAAGAGGGTTGGCATCTCAACAATGTTCTTCTAAACACATTTTTTTGTTATAAAAGTATTAAAACTGTATTATCCAAAAGAAAGAAAATGGTAAAGTTACCTAAAATCCATTACATGAACTTAGCCATTATTTACATATTTCCCTGGTGATGATGGTGTTAGTTAGTTGTCACCATTTATGGTATGTACAGCCTTCTAGACTACTGTTGGGATTTCTTTTTTCTTTCACTAACTTGCTTCTCTTTTTTAAAGAATATTTTATTCTTTAGTGTGTGGTAGTTGTGATTGTACAATTCAGGGTTAGGTATACAAATGGTCATTGAACAGGTAAAGTTTGGGCTTCACTTTCGTTCTCATGTCACCTGGTTTGAGATCAGGTACTCTTATTATTGAAATGTGCCTTGCCGCTCCCTCCCCTGGCAGTTTCCCATTACTGCCAATCTCTTTCTTATAGTATTATGATAATTACTCAGGATCTGCTTATGAGAGAACATGTGATACTCAGTTCTTTGTTTCTATGATAGATCACTGAGTATTACAGACTCTAAATCCATCCAAGTTGCTGCAAAGTTCATAATTTTGTCCTTCTTTATGGCTGCATAATATTGATCGTGTATATGTAACTGAGTTCTACAGACTCCTGTGATGTGTGGTGATGCACTGGGAGACAGACATGAAGCCACAAATACTAGACCGTTAATGTCACAGATTTGACATTCTTTTGATATTAAAATGAGTATGCATATAAACAAAGAATATTTACATCTCATAGTCACTGAACTTAGACCTAAACACAATTATGTGAATCCAAGACCCTTGTGCTAGCAACCATTTCCTGTAAACAACTGCTGTCAATCATCTGCAACTGTAGCTGACGTAATGTCAATCATCTGCAACAATGTAGCAGATGTAATGGGAAGCACAGCCATTACTCACCAAGGTCAAATCCTGTTACAGTACTAAGTAATCTCTGGTACCCTCCTAAAGCCAAAGAGATGAAGTCATAGCAGTACAAAAGACAGTAGAGACCTGAGAGAAATATGACCACTTCCAACTCATGGGTTTCCATGAGGAAAAACAGAAGTTCCTTTCAAAGGAGGAATCTGTAGCACCCTCTCTGTTTTTTAAAGGTATCCCAGATGTTAGACAATTTTTTTCTTAGGTCTCCTCATGAGACATTGAGGGAAGTAAGAGAAGGAGCAACAGGCAGAAGTTAAGGGAGAAACAATTCAGTCGACTGTAGAGGTTTTGCAGATGGAAAATAGAGGCCTTAAAGCAATACATATGTAGCCTAAATGTCAGTTTCAATTAAGTCAACTTATGACTATGGAGCTCTTTAAAAAACTCTTCTTGTCTCCATTTGTAGTCTCAGCACTTTGAGAGGCCTAGGCGAGTGGATTGCCTGAGCCCGCGGGTTCAAGATCAGCCTGGGCAACTTGGTGAGACCTTGTTTCAACAATAAATAAAAAAATAGCCGGGTGTGATAGAGCGGGCCTATAGTTTCGTCTACTTGGAAGACTGAAGTGGAAGAATCGGCAGGTTGATGCTGGGGTGGTTGTGAGTGTGCCATGGTACTCCAGCCTGGGGGACAGAGTGAGTCTCCAACTCAAAGTAAAACAAAACAAAAACTGTTCTTCCTAATTGCAATCTTTTTTTTAAAGTCAGAGTCTCACTTTGTCACTCAAGTTGGAGTGCAGTGGTACAATCACAACTACAACAGCTTCGACCCACTAGGCTCAGGAAATCTCCCTGCCTTGATATCCCAAGTGTCTGAGAACACAGAAATGGGCCGCCACACCAGCTAATTTTTCTGACTTATTGTAGTGTTGAGGTCTTGCCCTGCCACCCAAGCTGGTCTCTAACCCCTGGGCCTAGGTAATCCTCTTGCCTCTGCCTCCCAAATTGCTGGGATTGTGAGCGTGAGCCACTGCACCATTTCTAGACTGGTTTTATTTTCTATAAGAATCTCTGGGATGTGGGGTATGAGAGGTGGACAGCAAGGACAATGAAGAATGGGGTGCCAGGCAGAGAGATAAGAGATTGTGAGGTCCCAATTCACAATCCATTAGAAAATGAGTGCATTAAGGAAAGGGAAGAACCCCAGACCCATCTCAGTAAGAAGTAGCTTCACATAAGGGTTTGACAGTGATAAGGGCAGATTTCTGTATGTCTGTGTGTGTGTGTGTGTGTGTGTGTGTGTGTGTGTGTGTGTGTGTGTGTGTGTCTGTTTAGGGAGTGATGCTGATGACAGTTCAGACACAAATGTCCATCCTGGGACTCAGGCGTCTGAGAGTAAGAGTTATGTCACGAGCTGCCAGATGAAGAAGCCAACACAGGGCACCACACAAGAATCAAAGTTGAGAGGCAAGTTTGAACCTCCAGAAGGCAGGAAGTCATAACAATGAGAAAGGGAGAGGATGGCTTCCCGATACGACCCAAGCAGAAATGGAACTGAAGGCAGAAAGCGCGTCAAGAGAGGATAGGAGTTTGAGCAGAGGAAGGTTTCTTGACATCAACCTGGGTGAAGGGTGGAGAATGCAGGTCAGTTCGGGGTGTTGTCTAGGGACTGGGCATAGCGACTTCCTGAGGGAGGAACTGTGTTTGCTTGAGTCCAGTGCCCAACTGAAAGAGATTTGGAAAGCTTTCTCTGAAAAAGGGGTCTGGGTGGGCAGTTGTAGCATTTCAGGGTTGGGTGTGGGGTGCTGTGGAAAAGCCAAATCTCCACCTCCTCTCTCTAAGATGACTTCCAACCAACCCCAACTGAGTTTGGCAGTTTGCAAAATACAAGGAGATTTGGTGTTTTAAAAAATGGCTGAGCCCCAGCAGAGGCTGAATAGGAACCTGGGCACAGGGAGGGGGAGGGGGAACAGACAAGTGCACAGAAGGGTGGGAGATTTGAGAGAAGGGTGTGCAGCTCCAAATGTAGGGATCGTGGACCCAGGAGGGTGGGCATTGGGGGCTCTGAAGAATTTGGAGCCTGAAATAATCAAGACAAGGAGGAGGGGGTTGAGGGACTGAATGGCTTGGAGTGCTTGGAGCCCGGGAGATTGGAGAAATTTAAGCAGGGAGATGGAGGGCCTGGGAGATGCGAGAGTTTGTCCCCTGTAGGCTCCCTTCCCAATGGACTGGTTGTGGGCCTTAGTTCTTCCCCACCTACAGTCCACAAAGGAGGCCTTTCTACTCTGTGTTCAGCTTGATTACTCTCAAATAGGAAATGCTACCTCTAGGCACCCACTGTTTGGACTTACTCCAACCCAACCTTTCCCTACTGAGGGAGGACACTCTCAAACATCCCAGGACTCAACTGCAGAATTTCAACCTTTGAAACTTCCCCATCACTCTATCCATGCAGGCTCATCACCGCAGACACGATGGAAATACAATTACCCCCATCTCAGGACTTCTTTCCAGACTGAGAGTTCTCCCCTTCTCCCAGTACAGCACCGAGAATCACCCTGACTGAGCAGGAAGTCAACTGAGCAGGAAGTCAATCCATACTCCAGCCAAGTAAGACTACTTCTGCAGTTTTGAGACTGGTCTTTGTCAGGGTGGAGGAGTTTGTGAGATGAAAGCAGATGTCATGATTCAAAGTTTTCAACAGTGGTTGATGCTGTCACTGGAGCTTTGAAGCCAAATGAGTGTTTTCCTGAAGATGGTTATATAGCATACAGGATTTATGATCAGTAGTTGACTCATGATCTCTGTTGCTATTTTTTAAATTTAATTTTTCAATGAAAAAATAATACTTGCACATTTTATGCAGTTAAATTTTCATGTTGCATCACCTTTTTATAATTAACAGATGATTTCACTTGTATGATTTCTCAACTCTAGTGCAGATACCGAGCTGGTATCTTTACTAATGAAATAAACGAATTCATGGAAAACTGATGAAGTTTTGTGTTGGTTTCACTGGAAGTTATGTTATGACTGCATTCTGGATAGTTACCCCTTTGTAAGTCACCTATAATGTACGTTAATTGACAGGAAGTGGTTCTGGCTCATGAGTGTGTGAGGCAAGTATGCGTCCCATTGTCAGTCTAAAGACACTGCCTTCCAAACAGCTCAGCAGCTACATTGACACCGAGTGCAAATGTAGGTGCAGGGAGAAGAAGTCGGATTCTCACACAGTGCTTGGGGAGCATGAGGAGGTATGACTAAGGGGACAAGATATTTCCAGCCTCAAGTACATGAGACAGGCAAAGGGAGGGGTTGCTGAAAAACTGGAGGAAAGAAGATAGAACATTTTATTCATTTGTCTTATTTATTTATTTATTCATATTATTTAACTTTCAATTCTTAAAAATTATTTTTTATTTTTTTTGAGTAGGAGTCTCACTCTGTCACCCACACTGGAGTGCAGTGGCCGCTCCCGGCCACTGCAGCCTCGATCTGCTGGACTC
>NW_007244617.1:0-2694 GCF_000164805.1 Carlito syrichta
ACATCTTTATAATAAAAATTATATTAAAAAGAGTCTTTATAAATTATTAAATTACAGTCTCAGTTGTGTGGTGTGGACAATTAGGTGAGAGTGATCTGTTCTCATAACTCATTGTGCCACACAGAGCGTATACCACATAATGCTTGCGCAGCAGGAGAAGTGATGGACTTAACAAAGTGACCTAACTTTAAAACAAAAACAAAAAACTTTAGCAAGCCTCACATAACAAATACTAGTATTATCTGGTACCAATGCTTTAGCACATGATAAGAGCAATTGGAACAGATGCAGTGTCTCACATCTGTAATCCCAGCACTTGGGAGGCAGAGGTTACAGGATTGCCTGTGCCCAGGGGTTCAAGATCAGCCTGAGCAACATGGTGAGGCCTCGTCTCTACAATAAGTAAAAAATTAACCAGGCATGGTAGCACGTGCCTGTGGCTCCAGTCACTTGAAAGCTGAAGTGGAAGGACCGCCTGGCCCAACAGGTTAAGGCTGCAGTGGCCATGAGCATGCCATTGTACTCCAGCCTGGGGGACAGACTGAGACGCTGACTCAAAAAATAATAATAATACTTGGAAGTTTGATTGGAAAAGCAGATGAAAATTATAATAGGTTGCTTTTCCTGTGAGTTAACAGAATTTCTTAACCAACATGTGAGTCCTTTGTTTTAGTCTGGGAGGAGGACTGATAGTCCCAATTTAGATTTAGTGTGAGAGAGAGATTTGTCATGGAAAAGGAGACATTAACTTGAATGATACCCTTTGCCCTGGCTGTTTTTCTAAGGGGAAGCTGATGAACAGTTTGAAAGTTTAAACTAAGGTTGGGAGTGAAGGTAGGCAGGTGAAGAGAGGAGAGGATAGGAGGAGGAAAAGGCAGTCCACATGCTTAGTTTTTTATTCGTTTGTTTGTTGTTTCTTTGTTTGTTTGCTGGAGTTACTACAGTTGCCATCAGGATGTTATCAGGCAGCTAGGGATAGGATTTTGTGGAGTTGGATAGAGAAGAAGCTGAAAGTGAACGGGTAAAGATTAGTCCCCTAGTTCTGAGTCATTAGAGAGAAAGCAGGAAGGAGGTACAGTAATTAAAGAGGGAGTTAGAGTATGTCACAGGAACAACAAGGGTCAGGGTAGCAAGTCATTTTGAAAACCCTGGACCACTTTCTCCCGTGGGAGTACTAGAGGTCAAGTTGAAGGAGAGTATTAGAGGCAGGAGACCCATCTTGGGTCCACCTCCTGGTTGCCTAGATGGGTATTGAGCAGATGCTTAGGACTGATGTTCTTCTCTAGTGAGAGGGACCTGAGACCTTTTAGATACATTTTAATGAAGGGGGCCTTCAGCCACCCATCTTGGGTTTCCATGAGGCATGCTCCTAGAGGAGGAGACAGATTGGTATTAAGAACAGTCCCCAGCTGGATGCAGTGGCTAACACCTGTAATTCCAGCACTTTAGGAGGCAGAGGTAAGAGGATTGCCTGAGCTCAGGAACTCAAGACAGCCTGAGGAATGTGGTGAGTCCTCATCTACAATAACTCAAAAAATTAGCCAGGCCTGGTGGTGCATGCCTGTGGTTTCAGTTATCTGGAAGACTGACATGGAAGGATCACCTCAGCCCAGAAGGTCAAGGCTGTGGTGGCCGTGAGCATGCCACTGCAATCCAGCCTGGGCGACAGAGTAAGACTCTGACTCAAAGAACAAAGTGGTCCTGAAGAGGCCAAAAGAGCGAGAGAGAGTACACAGAGAGCCCTGGACCCCAACAAAAACCATCCACATCCTCAGTCAGCATCCCATGCATAAGATCAATGGAATTAGCCTGACTATGTGAGTAGTGTGTGAGAAAGGGGGTTCCCTTTATCTCCTCAATCCACTGAAGTTAGTACTTCCATAGTGCAGAGAATCCCGAATCCCAGCAAAGCTTCCCCAAGATGTAGGTTCAGGAGACTTGGCCAAGATTTCTGCAGAGGGCCCCAGGCCCCAGCAAGAAAACTCCCAGGTGGAGACTACAAAGAAGCCTCTTGGGATTCATTTACAGACCTCCTGGCAAGATAGAGTAGTGCATTAATTTGCTGGTGATGTAACTTCAAACCAGAAAAAGTTGAGGTGTTGAGGATGGTCCAGCCAAAGCAGGTCCTCAAGTCAAGTGGTGAAGGAAAAAATAATAGAGAGCCAAGTAGAGTCCTGGCCAGAACTGTTAGTTCCCCTCCAAGTTTCACCAGTCTATAGAGAGACCTGAGTTAGAAAAGAGGAGAGTAAGAGAGAGCACTGGAGACCTCACTCTCCCTGTACGGGACACAATATGTTAAGTCCGTGTGCCCATGTTACAGGAAAGATGCAAAGAATTGCACAGGGTTTGCTTAGAAAAAGAGTACATAGAATGTAAATTAGAAGAAAAAAAAAAGTTGGTCCACTTCCCCAAGATTAAAGAAGCCAAACACTGAAAAAGCATCTGACATTGAATGATTGAAGCTGAGTGCTTATAAGGCCTCCATTAGAGGTTGAGAGCAGGAGCATTTCTGTGAAATGTAACAGCGGGGGTAACTGTTGTCATGGTATCTAGCTGTTCAGGATGGCAGCAGTCAGATAGTTGAATATGTAAGCAGGGAGAGTAGCCCAAGGCCTGCAAAATAAAGTTAAGATGCACTCCGACCAACAGTGTAGAAGTGTTTCATTTTCACCACACCCTCTCTATGTGGGTATT
>NW_007244618.1:0-935 GCF_000164805.1 Carlito syrichta
CATCAGGATGTTATCAGGCAGCCAGGGATAGGATTTTGTGGAGTTGGATAGAGAAGAAGCTGAAGGTGATTGGGTAGAGATTAGTCCCCTAGTTCTGAGACATTAGACAGAAAGCAGGAAGGAGGTACAGTAATTAAAGAGGGAGTTAGAGTAAGTCATAGGAACAACAAGGGTCAGGGTGGCATGCCATTTTGAAAACCTTGGACCACTTGCCCCCATGGCAGCACTAGAGGTCAAGTTGAAGGAGAGTGCTAGAGGCAGGAGACCCATCTTGGGTCCACCTCCTCGTTGCCTAGATGGGTATTGAGCAGTTGCTTAGGGCTGATGTTCCTCTCTAGTGAGAGGGACCTGAGATCTTTTAGATACATTTCAATGAAGGGGGTCTTCAGCCACCCATCTTGGGTTTCCATGAGGCATGCTCCTAGAGGAAGACAGATTGGTCTTAAGAACAGTCCCCAGCTGGACACAGTGGCTCACACCTGTAATTCCAGCACTTTAGGAGGCAGAGGTAAGAGGATTGCCTGAGCTCAGGAACTCAAGACAGCCTGAGGAATGTGGTGAGTCCTCATCTACAATAACTCAAAAAATTAGCCAGGCCTGGTGGTGCATGCCTGTGGTTCCAGTTATCTGGAAGACTGACATGGAAGGATCACCTCAGCCCAGCAGGTCAAGTCTGTGGTGGTTGTGCGCATGCCACTACAATCCAGCCTGGGCGACAGAGTAAGACTCTGACTCAAAAAATAAGTGGTCCTGAAGAGGCCAAAAGAGCGAGAGAGAGTACACAGAGGGCCCTGGACCCCAGCAAAAACCATCCACATCCTCAGTCAGCATCCCATGCATAAGATCAATGGAATTAACCTGAATATGTGAGTAGAGTGTGAGAAAGGGGGTTCCCTTTATCTCCTCAATCCACTGAAGTTAGTACTTCCATAGTG
>NW_007244619.1:0-570 GCF_000164805.1 Carlito syrichta
TTCATGATTGTAGCTTTATAGTAAAGTTTGAAGTCTGGTAATGTGATACCACCTGCTTTGTTGTTTTTTTTTTTTTGCTGAGGATTGTTCTGGCTATTCTTGAACGTTTGTGTTTCCATATGAATTCCTGTGGGGTTTTTTGTGTGTGTTTCCATATGAATTCCTGGGAATGTAAACTAGTGCAACCTCTGTGGAAAACAGTGTGACGATTCCTAAAAGCTCTAAACATCAACCTCCCATATGACCCCGCAATCCCCCTACTGGGAATATACCCTGAAGAACTCAAATCACTCTATTAAAAAGATACCTGGACACGTATGTTTATTGCAGCATTATTCACAATAGCAAGAACCTGGAAGCAACCATGCTGCCCATCAAAAGAGGACTGGATTAAAAAAATGTGGTACATATACACGATAGAAAACTACACAGTCATAAAAAAGAACAAAATCATGAATTTTGCAGCAACTTGGATGGAACTAGAGTCTATAATACTGAGTGACCTCTCATAGAAACAAAGATCCGAATATCACATGTTCTCACTTATATAATGGACCTTGACATCCAATG
>NW_007244620.1:0-1942 GCF_000164805.1 Carlito syrichta
GCTCATTGACAATGCACCTGGTCACCCAAGACCTCTGTTGGAGATGTACTAGGAGATTTATCTTGTTATTATGCCAGATAACACCTCCAAATACATCCCATGGAACAAGGGACAATTTCAACTTTCAAATCTTATTTAAGAAATACTTTTCATTAGCCTCTAGCTGACATACATAGTGATTTCTCTGATGGCTCTAGGAAAAGTAAATTGAAAATCTTCTGGAAAGAATTCCCCATTCTAGATGCCATTAAGTTCATTCATGATTCATGGGAGAAGGTCAAAATATCAACATAACCAGGAGTTTGGAAGAAATTTATTCCAAACCTTTTGGATGCTATAAGGAATTTCAAGACTTCAGTAGAGAAAGTAATTGCAGATGTGGTGGAAATATTAAGAGAAGTTTATCCCAAATATGGGACTGAAATGCCGCAGTTTCATGATAAAACTTGAAGGAATGATGAATTACTTTTATAGATGAGCAAAGAATATGGTTTCTTGAGATGGACTCTTCCTAGTAAAGACTGTAAGAACATTGCTGAGATGGTAGCAAAGCAATTAGATTATATAAACTTAGTTGATAGAGCAGCAGAGTTTGAGAAAGTTAGCTTCAATTTTGAAAGAAGTTCCTGTTGTAGGTAAAATGCTATCAAATTATATGCTACAGAGAAATCTTTGTGAAATGAAGAGTTAATCTATGCAGCAAACTTCATTGTTATCTTATTTAATGAGATTGCCACAGCCACCCAAACCTTCAGCAACTACCACTTCTATCAGTCAGCAACCATCTAAAATGAGGCAAGACCCTCTTTCTTGTGCAGATTCAGGTAATCATTAGCATTTTATATTATTATAATTTTTTTATTATTATAAAATTTTGGGGTACAATTCAGGGTTAAGTCTGCAAATGCTGATTATGTAGGTACCCTTGTTGATGAGGTGTGCTCCTCCCTCCCCTAGCAGTTTCCCTCAATTGCCAATCCACCCCCCTCCCCTGACAGTCTCCCACTACTGCCAATCACCTTCTTATAGCATTATAATTGTTCAGTGTCCACTTATGAGTGAGAGCATATAGAACTATTTTCTTTGTTTCTGTGATAAATCACTGAGTATGATTGACTCCAAATCCATCCAAGTTGCTGCAAAGTCCATATATTTGTCCTCTTATGGTTACATAATATTCCATTACATATATGTACCCCATTTTTAAAAAATCCAGTCCAGCTTCGATGGGCAACATTGTTGACTTCATGTTTTTGCTATTGTTAATAGAGCTGCAACAAACATAAGAATGCAGGTATCTTTTTGGTAGAATGACTTGAGTTCCTCCAATATATTCCCAATAGGGGAATTGCTGGGTCATATGAAAGATCAATTTCTAGTTCTTTCAGGAATCACCACACTGTCTTCTAAAGGGGATGCACCAGTTTGCTTTCCCACCAGCAGTATAGAAGCATTTCTTTTTCTCCACATCCTCACCAGCATCTGTTGCTGTTTGTTTTATTAATGATGGCCATTCTAACAGGGGTTAGGTGGTATCTCAGTGTGCTTTTGATTTGCATTTCTCTGATGATGAATGAGGCTGTGCATCTTTTCATGTGTCTATTGGCTGCCTGCATATCTTCTTTTGAGCAGTGTCTATTCATGTCTTCAGCCCACTTTTTAAAGAGCTTGCTTGTTTTTTTCCTTTCGGTGCATTTGAGTTCTTTGTAGATCCTAGATGCTAGGACTTTGTCAGATATACAGTTGGCAAATATTTTTTCCCATTCTGTGGGCTGTCTCCCTGCTCTCTCGATGGTTTCTTTTGCTTTGCAGAAGCTCATTAATTTAATGAGGTCCCACTTGTCTGTTTTACTTCTTAAGGTATTGGCCTTTAGGGTTCTGAATAGGGATTGGTTCTCAGTTCCAATTTTCATAAGGGTGTCTTCTGCGCTTTCTAAGATTC
>NW_007244621.1:0-840 GCF_000164805.1 Carlito syrichta
CACTTTGGATGAGGCTGTTTGTTTTTTCCTAGTCGGCACGTGGCAGTTCCTAGTAGATCCCAGATGATCATCCTTTATCTGATGTACATTTGCAAATATCTTTTTTCCAGTCGGCGGCTTGTTTTTCTCTTTTTGGAGTCAGGGCCTCACTCTGATGACCAGAGTGGAGTAGAGTGGTACAATCATACCTGACCACAGGGTGGACCTCCTGGGCTCAGGCAATCCTCCCAGACAGCTACAAATACAAGCCTGTATCTCCATGCCCAGCTCACTGATGACATTTTGGAGATAGAGATGAGGCTGCGTGATGTTAGACAGTCGCGTCTCCAAGTCCTGGGCTCCAGCAATCTTCCGTCCTCAGTCTGCCAAAGTGCTGGACGAGAGGGGGGAGATTCCAGGCCTGGCCTACCCTTAGCAGGAGTCGTCCTGGTGCGCGATGAAGTGTGCTTTGATTGCTGGGATACGCTTCCCAGCTGTCCATAGCCAACGATTTCGCTTGCTTTTCTTATGGAGCTATGAGTCTCCTTTACTTCTCACCACGAATATTCACCCCTCAACCTTGCGGAAAGCACCCTTGGATTTGTTCTTGCCACATACTCTCCTTGAACAGTAGCCAACCCTTTTAGTGGTAATTTCAGAGGGCTGTGATCATACGAGGGGCCTCTAATGCGAGGAAAACCTCCTCTAAACCCATGCTGTGGAGCCAAAGGTAAGGACAGAGACCCACTTCTCTTGGAGTGACACCCATGCTTCAGATGGGTGCTGAGTGAGGTCATGTTTCCAAGTCCTCACAGGTGGCCGCCACAGCATGCAACCTCTGCTCTACAGAAAGCAGCTTGC
>NW_007244622.1:0-1410 GCF_000164805.1 Carlito syrichta
CACATACAACCTTCTTTACTGAGGTGGAAAGGGAATTGAGAAAACTTCACACTATTCATGATAGAAGCCACATATACCCTTCTTTGTTGATGTGGAAAGGGAATTGAGAGAACTTCACACTGATTCATGATAGAAACCCTAACAGGTTACTCAGAATAGAAGAAAACCTCCTTCACCTAATAAAGGCCATGTAATAAAACATAAAACTGACATGATTACTCCATGGTGAAACTTTCAGCTTTTCCCAAAAGATCAAGAAGTAAACGTGGATATACTCTTCCATGACTTCCCTTCAAGATAGGTTTCAGAACGCTGAACAGAGCAATTAAACTAAAAACCATTTTTCAAGGTATCCTAACGTGAGACGAAAAGTAAAGTCAACTCACTTCACATACAAACGACGTTATGTATAGATAGCTCCAACAAGTTTACCAGACACACACACACACACACACACACGCACGCACACACAGACACACACACGCACAGACACTGACACTTTCAGAACTAAAAATTCAGCATTGTTGCGGAACACAAATTCAGCATCCCAAAACCAGGTGTCTCTCTACACGTTCAAAGTCAACCTGAAGAAACCACTAAGGACACAATTCATTTCCAGTAGCAGCCAAAACCACAAAATAGTGAAAAAAAAAGTGAAGCAGACAATAGAATAGTACACGAAACAGTACACAATATTGCTGATAGACATTGCAGAGGACATAAGCAAATGAAAAGGAAATACTGGGTTCAATAAATAAAAACCGTGATATTGGAAGGTGCTACTGCTACACAAAGCATTACAAACAAAAGGAAATCTCTACCCAAACCCAAATGTCTTGTATTTCAGTAGAATGGCATGAGACCTGCAATAGCCCAAACTGTCTTCAAAATGGACAAAGTTTAGGGTTTTACACTTTCTGCTTTCACCAAAGTCTAATAAACCAAACAGAGAGGCAATGGTATAAAACCCTAACTACTGATCCATGGAACAGAACGAACACTGCGGAATCAGTGGACACATTGATGGCCACATACATTCCGTGGGAATAGGGCAGTCTTTCCACACACACTTCTCAGAAAACGGGATACTCTCATGCATAATCCAGCAGTTCCACTTCCGGCAAAAGCCGCAACACAGGAAAGAAAATACAAGGAAAGAAGAGTCTGTGAACTCACGGTTAAGGGTCCATGTCCAAGAGCGGCCTGACTGAGGTTCCCTCGACGTGGTAGGGCGGGCCCAGCTCCGTCGCCTGCGGGGGGCCCAGCTCCGCGGCCAGCGGGGGGCCCAGCTCCGCGGTCGTCCCAGTCGCAGCGAGCCACACTCTGGGGTCCCGCAGCGCGGGAGTCCGAAGCACTCCGGTGCGAGGCCGGGGACCTGAAGGCGGACCGCGTTTCGCCTGTGTGCTCGCA
>NW_007244623.1:0-1021 GCF_000164805.1 Carlito syrichta
CCAAACTGTCTTCAAATGGACAAAGTTTAGGGTTTTACACTTTCTGCTTTCACCAAAGTCTAATAAACCAAACAGAGAGGCAATGGTATAAAACCCTAACTACTGATCCATGGAACAGAACGAACACTGCGGAATCAGTGGACACATTGATGGCCACATACATTCCGTGGGAATAGGGCAGTCTTTCCACACACACTTCTCAGAAAACGGGATACTCTCATGCATAATCCAGCAGTTCCACTTCCGGCAAAAGCCGCAACACAGGAAAGAAAATACAAGGAAAGAAGAGTCTGTGAACTCACGGTTAAGGGTCCATGTCCAAGAGCGGCCTGACTGAGGTTCCCTCGACGTGGTAGGGCGGGCCCAGCTCCGTCGCCTGCGGGGGGCCCAGCTCCGCGGCCAGCGGGGGGCCCAGCTCCGCGGTCGTCCCAGTCGCAGCGAGCCACACTCTGGGGTCCCGCAGCGCGGGAGTCCGAAGCACTCCGTGGGAGGCCGGGGACCTGGAGGCGGAACCGCGTTTCGCCTGGGTGCTCGCAGACCGGATTCTGAGGAAGGATCACGTCAACCCAGAAGGTGACGCGGACGTGACGCGAAGCGAGGCACTGCAACCTCGCGATGGCGAGAGACCCGGAGCCCCTCCCCCACAATACAGAGATTGACAGCAGGTACCATTCATTGTGCAGAGTAGGTGTCTGATACATTTCAACAACTCCAACGTAACACTAACACATGAGAAAACGCAAACATGGTCAGAAAGGAAGCATGCCAGAAATCTACACATACCGCTGCAGGGAAAAAGACACAAATCGGGACAATTCATTTTAAGCAGTAGTATACAGTTGCTATCTATACTCAATGAAACATATCGAATGAGTCAACTGGGATATATTTCAAAAATAAGTTAATTAAAAATCAGCAATAGGATATTTTATCTAAGCACATTTCAATAAAACAAGGGTATGTGTTTTTATTTGGGTGTGGAAAAAAGTGATTAAGGCTATAGAAACAAGAATTTCTTTCC
>NW_007244624.1:0-1124 GCF_000164805.1 Carlito syrichta
CTAGCTAGCTGGTTAGCTAGCTGACTTAGCTAGCTGGCATAGCTAGGGGGCTAATGAGATAGCTAGCTGACATAATGTGTTGGTTAATGAGTTAGCTAACTGTTTTAACTAGTAGGTAAATGCATTAAATTAGCTGACTTAACTAGTTTGTTAATGATTTAGTTAGGTGACTAACCATGTTGGCTGATGAATCGGATGACTAGTTAGCTGGTTTAACACGTTGGCTGACTAGTTGCCTGGCTTTACAAGTGGGCCAAATTGTCGGCCGACTACTTAACTTTATTAACTAGTTTACTGACTAGTTGGCCCACTATTTGTCTCGGTAAAATACTTGGGTGTCATGTGTGCTGATCCAACTAGTCGGCTGACTAGTTGGCCTACTAGTTAGCTGAACTAAGTCGTCAGTTGACTAGTTAGCTGAGCTACCTAGTTGGCTGATAAGTTTGCCCACTAATCAGCCGATGAGTTAGCTAACGTAACTAGTTGGCCGGACAGTGTGAAGACGGGTTTGCTGACTTAATTAGTCAGCTGGCAAGTGAGCCAACAAGTGAGCTGAATTAACTAGTCTGGCGATGAGTGAGCCAACTGGTCAGTTTCCTTAACTAGTCTGCCAGTGAGTGAGCCGTCTGGTCAAGTGACTTAACTAGTCGGCCAGTGAGTGAGGCGACTGGTCAGCTGACTTGACCTGTCGGCCAAGAGTGAGCTGACTTGTCAGCTGACTTTAGTCAGCTCGTGAGTGAGCTAACAAGCCAGAAGACTGAACTAGTCTGCCAGCGAGTCAGCTTACCAGTGAACCAAATTAACTAGCCTGCCAGACAGTGAGTCCACGGTTGAGCTGCTTTAACAAGTTGGCGGGTGAGCGAGTCGAATGGTGAACTGACTTAACTACTCAGCTGGCAGGCGACTAGTTAGCTGACCTGTTGGTCTGCAAGCAAGTCAACAAGTTAGTTGTCCAGTTGGCTGTTGAATGAGTCGACTAGTTTGCTGACTGGTTGGCAGGTGAGCAATCCAACTTGTTAGATGACCTGATGGAAAGCATGCAAGCTCACTAGTTAGCTGACTAACTGGCTGAGTTGCTAGGTGACTAGTTAGCTAAATAACTAGATGACTTGCTAGCTGACTTA
>NW_007244625.1:0-1034 GCF_000164805.1 Carlito syrichta
ATTAGTTAGCTTACAAGTGAGCTAGCTGATTTAGCTAGCTGACTTAGGTAGCCAGCTGGTTAGTTAGCTGACTTAGCTAACGGAGTTAACTCGTTGGCTAATGAGATAGCCAGCTGACTTAAGTTGGTTAATGAGTTAGCTAACTGATTTAACTAGTTGTTAAACGAGATAGCTAGCTGACTTAACTAGTTGGTTAACGAGTTTGCTAGGTGACTTTACTTGTTTTCTGATGAGTCGGCCAACTAGTTAACTGGTTTAATACATTGGCTGACTACTCGGCCGACTTGTTTGCTGGCCTAAAATGTTTGCTGACTAGTCGACCAACTATTTAGGTGGGCTAACTAGTAGACTGATGAGTTGGCCCACTAGTTAGCTGGGTTACCTAGCTGGCTTGCTAACTTACTGACCTAACTAGTCACCCGATTAGTTGGCCCAGTAGTTAGCTGACCTAACTTGTTGGCCTACTAGTTAGCTGACCTAAATTGTCAACTGACAAGTTGGCCTACTTGTCGGCCGAAGGTTAGCTAACTTAACTAGTTGGACTGCTAGTGGGCCGACCGTTTAGCTGACTTAATTAGTCAGCCGGCGAGTGAGCCGACAGGTTAGCTGATTTAACTAATTGACCCACGAGTGAGTTGACTGGTCAGCTGAATTAATTAGTTCACAGGTGAGTCAGCCGATTAATCACCTGACTTAACAAGCTGGTTAACGAGTTATCTAGGTGACTTAACTTGTTTTCTTATGAGTCGGCTGACTGGTTAGCTGGTTTAATATATTGACTGACTACTTGGCCGACATGTTTGCTGGCATAAAAAGTTGGATGAATAGTCGGCCGACTATTTAGGGGGGTTAACTAGTTGACTGAAGAATTGACCCACGAGTTAGCTGGGTTAACTAGTTGACTTGCTAATTTGATGACTTAACTAGTAGTCTGATTAGTTGGCCAACTAGTTAGCTGAGCTAACTAGTCGGCCGACTAGTTAGCTGACCTAATTTGTCGACTGACAAATTGGCCTACTGTTCGGCTGAAGACT
>NW_007244626.1:0-2274 GCF_000164805.1 Carlito syrichta
GAGTTGACTGGTCAGCTGAATTAATTAGTTCACAGGCGAGTCAGCCGATTAATCACCTGGCTTAACAAGTTGGTTAGCGAGTTAACTAGGTGACTTAACTTGTTTTCTTATGAGTCGACTGACTGGTTAGCTGGTTTAATATATTGACTGACTACTCGGCCGACATGTTTGCTGGCAGAAAAAGTTGGCTGAATAGTCGGCCGACTATTTAGGGGGGTTAACTAGTTGACTGAAGAATTGGCCCACTAGTTAGCTGGGTTAACAAGCTGGCTTGCTAATTTGATGACTTAATTAGTCGTCTGATTAGTTGGCCAACTAGTTAACTGAGCTAACTAGCCGGCCGACTAGTTAGCTGACCTAATTTGTCAACTGACAAATTGGCCTACTGTTCGGCTGAAGACTAGCTAACTTAACTAGTTGGACTGCTAGTGGGCCGACCGTTTAGCTGACTTAACTAGTCAGCCGGCAAGTGAGCTGACAGGTTACCTGACTTAACTAGTTGACCCGTGAGTCAATCGACTGCTCAGCTGAATTAACTAGTTCACCGACAAGTGAGCCAATTAATCACCTTTATTAACTAGTCGGCCGGTAGGTGAGTTGACTGATTAGCTGACTTAACTAGTCGGCCGGCGTGTGAGATGACTGGTCAGCTGAATTTAGTCAGCTGTCAAGTGAGCTGACTGTCAGACTCAACTAGTCGGCTGGTTTGGAGCCAACCTGTGAGCTGACTTAACTAGTTGACTGGCGAGTGAGCCAATTTGAAAGCTGCCTTAACTATTCGGTCAGTAAGTAAGCTGACCTATGAGCTGACTTAACTAGGCTGGTGAGCAATCCACCTAGTTCGCTGACCTTTTGGCCTGTGATCAAGTTGACAAGTTAGTTGACTTGTTTGGCTGGCGAGTGAGCAAACTGGTTTGCTGACTGGTTGGCAGGGGAGCGAGCCAAATATTTACCTGACCTGATGGAAAGTGAGCGAGCCTACTAGTTAGATGACCAGTTAGCTGAGTTGCTAGCTGACTAGTTAGACAAGGAACTAGCTGGTTTGCTAGCTGTCTTAACTACCTAGCTGAATAGCTAGCTGGCTATCTAGCTGACATAACTAGCTAGCATACAAGCTATCTAGCTGTCTAGCAAGTTGACTTAACCAGCTAGCTAACTGGCTAGTTAGCTGGCTAGTTGATTAATTATCTAGTGGAATAGTTAGTTGACTAGCTAGCTGATTTAACTAGCTATTTGAGAAGCAACCTTACTACCTAGCTGACTTAACTAGATAGCTGAATAGTTAGGTGACTTGCTAGGTGACTTAACTAGCTAGCTGGCTAGCTAGCTGACTTAACTAGCTGACTAGCTAGTTGGCTGTCTACCTGGCTAGCCAGTTGACTTAACTAGCTATCTACTTGGGTTGCTAGACGGCTAGTCAGGTGGCTTAACTAGCTAGCTACCTGGCTGGCTAGTTGCCTAGGCAGTCAGCTAGCTAGATAGCAGACTGGCCACCTGGCTAGCCATCTGCCATAAATAGCCAGACGTCAGGCTGGACAGTGGGATAGAAAGCTGGCTTAACTAGCCAGCCACCCTGGTATTCAGCTGCCTAGCAAGCCGGCTTAATTATCTGGCCACCTACTTGACCAGCCAGCTGACCAGCCATCTTAACATGCCAGACACCTAGCTAGCCAGCTGGCTAACCAATTGACTTAACTAGCTGACTTAATTAGATAACCATCTGGTTAGCCTGCTGGCTTAACTAGCTAACCACCTAGCTAGCAAGACAGGTAGCCAGCAAGCCAGGTAGCCAGCTCACTTACCTCGCTGACTTAAGTAGCTAGCCAGCTGGCTAATCAGCTGACTTAATTAGCTAGATACCTACCTAGCCAGGTGGCTAGCCAGCTGACTTAACTAGTTGAGTTAACCAGATAGCCAGCTGGCTAGCCAGGTGAATTATCTATGTAGCTACCTAGCTAGCCATTTGGCTTTCCACTTGAGTTAACTAGCTCTCTTATCCTGCTAGCCTTTGCCTAACCAGCTGACTCATCTAGCTGACATTACTAGTTAGCCAGCTGTCTAGCCAGCTGACTTAACTAGCTGAAATCTCTAGTTAGCCAGGTGGCTAGCCAGCTGACCTAACTAGACAGCTACCGACGTATACTGCTGGCTTGCACACTGAATCAACTACATAGCTACCTAGCTAACTAGCTGGCTCACGAGGTGACTTAACTAGGTGACTTAACTACCTAGACAGCTGGCTAGTCAGCTGACTTAAGTAGTAAGCTACCCAGA
>NW_007244627.1:0-1118 GCF_000164805.1 Carlito syrichta
GGCAAGCGAGCTGACTTGTTAGCAGAACTTTTGGCCTGCGAGCAAGCCAACAAGAGCTAGGTCCCTGGCTGGTCAACTGGCTAGCCAGGTGGCCTGCCCACTAGCTAGCTAGAGGAATGCCAGCCAGCTAGCCAGCCAGGGAGCTAGCTACTTAAGACAGGTTGCTAGCCATGTCACCAACCAGGTAGTTAGCTAGTTAAGTCAGCTGGCTAGCCAGCTAGCCCACCAATTATTAGTCATCTAGTTAAGTCAGCTAGCTAGCCAGCTAGCTAGTTTAGTGAGGTAGCAAGTCAGCGAACTATTCATTTACCTTGTTAAGTCAGCTAGCTAGTCGGGTTGCTAGTCCACTAACTGGATAAATCAGCTAGCTAGTCAGCTAGCTAGTCACCTAGACAGTTAAGTCAGCTAACAAATCAGCTAGTTACATAGCTAACTAGTCATCTTGCAACTCAGCTAGCTGGTGAGCTAACCAGTGGGCTCCCTCACTTTCCATCAGGTCAGTTAATTACTAGGCTCCCTCACCTGCCAACAGGTCAGCAAACTAGTCGTCTTGTATGCCAGTCAACAGGTCAACTCTCTTGTTGGCTTACTTGCAGGTTTGTCAGGTAGGTGGCCAGCTGGTTATCCAGTTGGCTAAATAGTCGGCCAACTTGTCAGCCAACTAACTAGGATAACCAGCTGGCTTAACTAGTCAGACACTCTGCTTTTCAGACAGATAGCCAGCAGGCTTAACGAGCTGACCACCTACCTGACCAGCCTGCTAACAATGTGGATTAACTTGCCAGCCATGTACCTAGTCAGACGTCCAACCAGCTGACTTAAATAGCTGACTTAATTAGATAGACATCCGGCTAGCCAACTGGCTTTACTAGCTAGCCATTTAGCTAGCCATCTGACTAGCTGGCTCAGTTAACTCACTGAATTAACAAGCTAGCCAGCCGGCTAGCCAGCTGACTTAGCTAGCTGCCAACCTAGTCAGATGGCTTCGAGCTGACTTAACTAGCTGACTTAAACAGCTAGCCAACTGGTTAGCCACCTGACTCAACAAGTTGACATAACTAGTTAGCCAGCAGGCTAGCCAGCTGATTTAACTAGCGGACAACTCTAGGTAGCCAGGT
>NW_007244628.1:0-7248 GCF_000164805.1 Carlito syrichta
CCAGGGAGCTAGCTCTTGTTGGCTTGCTCGCAGGCCAAAAGTTCTGCTAACAAGTCAGCTCACTTGCCAGTCTACTAGTTACATCAGCTCACTGGTCAGCTCACTTGCCGGCCAGCTAATTATGGCAGCGCATGCGTTGGCTCACTCCCCAGCAGACTAGTTAATTCAGCAGACCAGTCTGCTCTCTCACCAGCCAACTAGTTAAGTCAGCTCACTTGTCTGCTCACTTGCCAGCCAAATAGTTAAGTCAGCTAACCTTTTGGCCTACAAGCCGGCCAAATAGTTAAGTCAGCTAACCAATCAGCTGACTAGTGAGCCAACATGTTAGCCAACAAGTTAGGTCAGCTAAATAGATGGCCGACTAGTTAGGCCAGCTAAGTAGTCGGCCAACTAGTTGGCCGAATAATTAGGTAAGCAAACTACCCAGCCAAATAGTAACCCGAAATAACTATGGGGCCAACTAGTCAGCAAACTATTTAACCAAGCTAAACAGTCAGTCGATTAGTTGACCAACTTGTTAAGCCATCTAACAAGTTGGCCGAGTAGGCAGTCAACGTTTTAAACCAGCTAGCTAGCTGGCAGACTCATCAGCAAACAAGTTGTCACCAACAAATTCGTTAACCAACTAGTTATGTCAGCTATTTAACTCGTTTACCAACTAGTTAAAACAGTTATCTAACTCATTAACCAACTCATCAATTCAGCAAGCTATCTCGTTAGCCAACTAGTTAAGTCAGCTAGCTAAGTGAGCTAGCTAACTGACTAGCTAGCTAAGTAAGCTAGTTAAGTCACCAAGATCACTAGTTAGTTAATTATTTAAGTCAGCTACTTAGGTCTGCTATCTAAATAGTTAGCTAATTAATTAAGTCAGCTCGTTATTCAGCTAGATAAATATAGTATTCTAACTATTTAACTCAGGTAGTTAAGTCAGCTAGCTAACTAGTTAAGTCAGCCAGTTAAGTCAGATAGCTAAGTAGTTGTCAGCTAGCTAAGTCAACTGGTTAAGTCAGCTTATAATTTAGTCAGCTGGATAAGACAGCTAGCTAGTTAGCTAGCAGGTTAAGTCAGCAGGTTGAGTCAGGTAGTTAGCTAGAAAACTAACGGGATAAGTCAGCTGGTTGAGTCACCTAGCTAGCTGGTTACCAAATGGGTTGAGTCAGCTGGTTGAGTAGGCTAGCTAGCTAGTTAGCTAACGAGTTAATTCAGCTGGATGTTCAGGTAGCTAGCTAGATAGCCAATGAGTTGTCAGCTGCATGAGTCAGCTAGCCTTACAAGGAAATGAGATAAATCAGATGGTTAAGTCACCAAGCCAGCACGTTATATAACTATTAAGCTAACTAGTTATCTAGTTGGTTGTCAGCTAGCTATCAAGGCAGCTTACTATTTAAGTCTACTTGTTAGCTGGGTAGCTATCTAGTTAGCTAACTATTTTAGTCAGCTGACTAACTAGGTAGCTAGCTAGTTAGCTAACTATGTAAGTCAGCTGTCTAGCTAAGTAGCTACTGGTTAAGTCAGCTACTTAAGTAAGCTGGCTAGCCAGTTGGCAAGCTAGGTTGCAAGCTAGTTAAGTCAGTTGGCTAGCCAGCTGGCTAGCTGGTTAATTCAGCTAGTTTAGAAAGCTGGCTAGACAACTGGTTAGGTAGGTAGCTAGCTAGTTAAGTCAGCTAGATAGCTACCTGGCTAGCTAATGATATCAGCGAATTAAGTCAGCTGGCTAGACAACTGGCTAACTGGTTTAGTCAGCTAATTTAGTCAGCTGTCTAGCCAGCTGTCTAGGTAGGTAGCTAACTAGACAAGTCAGCTTGCTAGCCAGCAGGATAGTTGTTCAAGTCAGGTAATTAATTCAGCTGTCTAACCTGCTGGCTATGTAGATAACTAGCAAGGTAAGTGAGGTGGTTAGCCAGCTTTCTGGCTTAAGTTAGCTAGGTAAGATTGTTGGCTAGCCTGCTGGTTAGATAAGTAGCCGGCTAGTTAAGTCAGCAGGCTAGCCAGCTGACTAGCTGGTTGTCAGCTGTCAACCGGCTGGCTAGCTAGTTATGTCAGATAGTTAAAACAGTTGGCAAAGAGCTGGCTAGCTACTAAAGTCATCTCATTAAGACAGTTGGCTATACGTGTTGTTAGCTAGTTAAAAAGCTAGTTAATTCAGATGGCTAGCCATATGGCTAGATAGTTATTTAAGCTAGTTAAATCAGCAGGCTAGTTAGAAAGCTACCTAGCTAGTCAGATAGCTTGCAGATAGATAGCTAGTTAAGCCAGTTAGATAAACCAGCTGGCTAGCTAGGTAGCTACCTGAGTATGTCAGCTAGTTAAGTCACCTTGCTAGCTATTTAATTCAGTGAGTAAGTCAGTTGGATAGCCACCTGTCTATCTGGGTCTCTACCTAGTTAAGTCAGCTGGCTAGCCAGTTAGATAGCCAGTTAAGTAACCTAGTTAAGTCAGTTCACTAGCCAGTTGGTTACCTAGGTACCTCAGTAGATAAGTCAGCTGGCAAGCCAGCGGGATCCATAGGTAGCTAGCTGGTTAAGTCAGGTTGCTATCCAGCTTACTAGCTAGGTACTTAGTCAGTTGAGTTAGCCTACTATCCAGCAGGCTAGCTAGTTAAGTCACCTAGTTAAGTCAGCTGACTAGACAGTTGGCTAGCTAGGTAGCTAGATAGTTAAGTCAGCTGTCAAGCCATCTGACTAGCTAGTTAAATCATCTAGTTAAGTCAACTGGTTCTCCAGCTGGCTAGCTAGGTAGCTTGCTAATTTAGTTAGCTGGCTAGACCAAAATCTAGTCAGTTAAGTCACCTACTTAAGTCAGCTGGCTTGCCAGCTGGCTAGCTATATAGCAAGCTAGTTAATTCAGCTGACTAGCAAGCAAGCCAACTATTTAAGTCAGCATGTTAAGTTAGCTGGTTAGCCAACTGGCTAGCTAGATAGCGAGCTATTTAAGTAAGTTGGCTAGCCAGCTGGCAAGCTAATTGAATAAGCTAGGTAAGTCAGCTGGCTAGCCAGCTGGCTAACTAGTTAATTCAGCTGGTTGAGGCAGCTGGCAAGCCAGCTGGCTAGAAGGTTAAGTCAACTATTTATGTCAGCTGGCTACCCAACTGACTAGCTAGGTATGAAGGTAGTTAATTCAGCTGGCTAGCAAGCTGGCTAGCTATTTAAGTCAGCTGAATTAACTAGCTGGGTAGCTAGGTAGCTAACTACTTAAATCAGCTGGTTAGCAAGTTGGCTAGCTGGTTGTGTCAGCTAGTTAATTCAGCTGGCCAGGTAGCATGCTTGCTAACTAAGTCAGGTTGTTAAGACAGAGCCAGCCAGTTGGCTAGCTAGTTAAGTCACCCAGTTAAGTCAGCTGCCCACCCAGCTGGCTAGCTAGGTAGCTAGCTAGTTAAGCAGCTAATTAAGTCAGCTGGTTATCTAGGTATCTAGCTAGTTAAGTCAATTAGTTAAGTCAGCTGGCTAGCCAGCTACCTAGCTGGGTACCTAGCTAGTGAAATCAGCTGGTTAGCCAGCTGGCTAGCTTGTTAAGTCACGTAGTTAAGTCAGCTCGCTGGCCAGCATGTTAGCTAGGTAGATAGGTAGATAAATGAGTTGGCAAGCCAGAGAAATATGTAGGTAGGTAGCTAGTTAAGTGTGCTGGCTAGCCATCAGGCTATCTAGGTATGTCAGCTAGTTAAGTCAGCTGGCTATCAGGCTGTCTAGCTCTGTAGGTAGCTAGTTAAGTTTTCTGGCTAGCCAACTGGCTACTTCGTTTAGTCAGCTGGTTAAGTTGCTGCCTGGGCTGCTGGCTAGCTAGGTAGCTAGGAAATTAAAACAGCTGGTTATCCAGCTGGACAGCTGGTAAAGTCAGCTAGTTTAGTCAGCTGGCTAACCAGCTCTCTAGCTAGTTAAGTCAGCTAATGTAGGCTGTTGTCTAGCCAGCTGGCTAGCTAGTTAAAAAGCTGGTTATGTAGGATGGGTAACCAGCTGGCTTACTAGATATTTCAGCTAGTTACGTCAGCTGGTTAGCTAGGTAGTTAGGGAATTAAGTCAGCTGGCTAGCCAGCTGACTAGCTAGTTAAGTCAGCTAGTTAAGACAGCTGGATAGCCAGCTTGCTATCTGGGTAGCTAGCTAGTTATGTCAGCTGTCTAGCCAGCCGCCTAGCTAGTTAAGTCTACTAGTTAAATCAACTGAGAAGGCACCTGGCTGGCTACGTAGTTTGCTAGTTAATTCAGCTGGCTAGATAGCTGGCTAGAAAGATAAGTCACCTAGTTAATTCAGCTGGATAGCCAGCAGGCTAGCTATGTAGCAAACTAGTTAATTCAACTGACTAGAAAGCAGGTTAGCTAGTTAAGAGAGCAAGTTAAGTCAGCTGGCTAGCAAACTTGCTGGCTAATTAGTGACCTAGTTAAGTCAATTGGCTAACCAGCTGTCTAGCGAATTATGACAGCTAGATAAATCAGTTTGCTATCAGGGTGGATAGAGGAGTAAAGAGATAGTTAAGTCAACAGGCTAGCCGCCTGGATATCTAGTTATGTTAGCTAGTTTAGTCACCTGGCTGCCCAGCTGCCTAGCACATTAATATACTAGTTAAATAAGTTGTCTAACCAGCTGTCTAGCTATTTAGGTCGCATCATTAAACAGTTGGCTAGCCAGTTCGCTAGCTAAACAGCTAATTACCTCAGATGGCTAGACAGCTGACTAGCTAGTTTTAAGCTAGCTAATTGAGCTTGCTAGCTATGTAGATAGCTTCTTAAGTCAGCTAGTTATATCAGCTAGCTAGCTGGTTAACTCAGCTAATTAATTCACCAAGATAAGCAGTTAGCTAGATAGGTAGCTAGCTAGTTATTTCAGCTAGTAAAGTCAGCTGTCTGGGTGGGTAGTTAGCTAGTTAACTCAGTTAAGACAGCAGGCTAGCCAGCTGCCTTGTTGGGTAACTAGCTTGTTAAGTCAGTTGAGTAGCCAGCTGTCCAGCTAGTTAAGTCACCTAGTTAAGTCAGCTCTCTAGCCAGCTATTTAGCTAGTTAGCTAGGTAATTAAGTCAGCTAGCAAGCCAGTGGGATACTTGGTAGCAAGGTATTTAAATGAGCTTGTTAGCCACCTGTCTAGCTACTAATGTCTACTAGTCAATTCAGCTGACTAGCCAGCTAGCTATCTAGTTATGTCCGCTAGTTGAATCAGCTGGCTAGCCTGCTGGCTAGCTGGGTCAGTCAGCTAGTTAATTCAAGTAGCTAGCCAACTGGCTAGCTAGGAAGTTAGCTAGTGAAATCAACTGGCTAGCCAACTGGCTAGTTTGTTAAGTCAGCAAATTAAGTCAGCTGGCTAGCCAATTGGCTAGGTAGGTAGCTAGGTAATTAAGTCAGTTGGCTCACTAGCTAGCTAGGTGACTAGCTAGTTAATTCAGCAATTTAAGTGAGCTGGCTAGCTGACTGGCTAACTAGGTGGCTAGCTAGTTAAGCCAGCTGGCTAGCTGAATACCTATCTAGTTAAGTCAGCTACTTAAGTAAGCTTGTTAGCCAGCAGGCTAGCTAGGTGGCTGGCAAGTTAAGCTGGCTTGTTAGCAGGCTAGTCAGATATGTGGCCTGCTAGTTAACCAAGCTGGCTAGCCGGATGACCAGAAGGGTGACTGACTAGTTAATTCAGCTGGCTATAGGACTGTCCAGCCAGCCGGAAGGCTATTTAACCCGGCTGGCTAGCCACATTGTCAGCCCACTAGCTAGCTCATTAAGCCAGCTGGCTACCCATGTAGACAACCAGTTAACTAGCTCGTTAAGTCAGCTGGCTAGCTGGCTATCCAGCAAAGTTGCTAGTCAGCTAATTAAGTCAGCTAACTAGCCAGCTAGCTAGTTAAGTAAGCTAGCTAGCAACACAGCTAACTATTCAGCTAGCTAGTGAAGTCAGCAAGCTAGACAGTTAGATAGCTTGTCTGCTAGCTAGTTATGTCAGCTAGCTAGTCAAGTCAGCTAGCAAACCAGCTAGTTATTTAGCTAACTAGTTGACTGGCAACTCAGCTATCTGTTCAGATAACTATTGGACTCACTCGCTTTCCATCAGATCAGCTAATTAGTCAGCTTGCTCACCTGCAAACCAGTCAGCAAACTAGTCGGCTCTCTCACCAGCCAACAGGTCCACTACATTTTCGGCTGGTTCACAGGTCAACAGTTTAGCTAACTAGTCTGCTTGCTCACCAGCTGAGTAGTTTAATCAACTTACTCGTCAGCTCACTTGCCGGCCAACTATTTAAGGCAGCACACATATCGGGTCACTCACCAGCAGACTAATGAAGTCAGCTCACTGGTTGGCTCATTTGTCAGCTGACTAGTTAACTCTTCTGATCATTTGGCTCACTTGCTAGCCAACTGAAGTCAACTGACCAGTCAGCTCACTCGCTGGGATGACTAGTTAAGTCAGCTGACAGTTCGGATCACACGCTAACCGAATAGATAAGTCATCTGACCAGTCGGCTCACTCATCAGCCGCCTAGTTAAGTCAGGTCACCTGTGCACTCACTCGCTGGCTGACAAGTTAAGTAAGCTAATCGGTTGGCCGACTAGCCAGCCAACTATATAAGTCAGCTAAGCAATCGGCCGACTAGTCAGCTAAGTGGTCAGCTGATAAGTTAGGTCAGCTAAATTGTGGGCCTACTAGTTAGGTCAGCTAAATAGTCGGCCACCTTGGCAGCCAACTAACTAGGTCAGCAAACTATCCAGCCAACCAGTTAAACAAACTAAATTGTGGGCCAATCATCAGTCAACTAATGAACCCAGATAACTAGTCGGCCGACTAGATGGCCGAGTTGGGAAGCCAGCTAACAAGTCAACCGAGTAGTCAGCAAACGTGTTAAACCAGATAAGTAGACGTCTGCATCATCAGACAAGTTAAGTAACCGAGCTAACTCGTTACACAACTAATTAAGACTTCTAGTTAACTCATTTACTAAATAGTTAAAACAGTTAAATAACTCATTAATCAACTCGTTATGTATTTAATTCATGCAAAATCAGCTAGCTTACTAGTTAAGTCAGCCAGTGAAGTCAGTTAGCTAAATAGTTAAGGCAGCTAGCTAAGTCAGCTAGTTAAGTCAGCTATCTAATTTAGTCAACTGGTTAAGACAGCTAGCTAGGTAGCTAGCTAACGGATTAAGTTAGCAGGTTAAGTCAGGTAGTTAGCTAGTTAACTAATGGGTTAAGTCAGCTGGGTGAGTCAGCAAGCTAGCTAGTTAGCAAACGGGTTGAGTCAGCTGTTTGAGTAGGCTAGTTAGCTAGTTAGCTAACCAGTCAAGTG
>NW_007244629.1:0-921 GCF_000164805.1 Carlito syrichta
CTAGTTAAATCACCTTGCTAGCCAGCTTGCTAGCTAGGTTGCTTGCCAGTTATGTCAGCTGTTTAGTCAGATGGCTAGATTGTTGTCACCTCGTTAAGTCAGCTGACTAGCCCACTGACTACCTAGGTAGCTTGCTATTTATGTCAGCTGACTAGATATCTGACTAGCTATACAAGTCACCTAGTTATTGCAGCTGGATAGCCAGCTGGCTAGTTATGTAGCAAGCTAGTTAATTCAACTGGCTAGAAATCAGGCCATCTAGTTAAGTAAGCTATTTAAGTCAAATAGCCAGCTGTCTAGCTAGGTGGCTGGCAAGTTAAGCCATCTTGTTAGCAGGTTGGTCAGGTAGGCAGCCAGCTAGTTAACCTGACTGGCTAACCGGCTGGCCAGCAGGGTGGCTGGCTTGTTAAGCTGTATGGCTATCACACTGTCCAGCCAGCCTACTGGCTATTTAAGCCAGCTGGCTAGCCAGGTGGCCAGCCCGCCACCTAGCTAGCCAGCTGCCTAGGCAGCTAGCCAGCCAGATAGCTAGCTAGTTTTGACACCTGGTTAGCCATCTAGCCAACCAGGTAGCTAGCTAGTTAAGTAAGAGGGCTAGACAGCTAAACAGCCAATTAGCTAGTCAGTTAGTTGAGTCAGCTAGCTAGCCAGCAAGCTAGTTAAGTCAGCTAGCAAGTCAGCTAACTATTCACATACCTAGTTAAGTCAGCTAGCTTATCAGGATGCTAGTCAGCTAGCTAGTTATTTCAGATAGCTAGTCAGCTAGCTAGTTAAATCAGCTAGCCAGCTAACTAGCCATCGAGATAGCTTGTTAAATCAGCTAGCTAGACAGTTAGATAACTTGTTTGCTAGATAATAATGTCAGCTAGATAACCAGTTAACTAGTCAGCTAGCTAGTTAAGTCAGCTAGCAAATCACCTA
>NW_007244630.1:0-1144 GCF_000164805.1 Carlito syrichta
CTAGCTGACTTAACTAGGCACGTGAATAGTTAGCTGACTTGCTAGCTGACTTAACTAGCTTGCTGGCTAGCTAGCTGACTCAACTAGCTGACTAGCTAATTGGCTGTTTAGCTGTCTAGCCCTCTTACTTAACTAGCTAGCTACCTGGTTGGCTAGATGGCTAACCAGGTGTCAAAACTAGCTAGCTATCTGGCTGGCTAGCTGCCTAGGCAGCTGGCTAGCTAGCTAGCGGGCTGGCCACCTGGCTAGCCAGCTGGCTTAAATAGCCAGTCGGCTGGCTGGACAGTGTGATAGCCATACAGCTTAACAAGCCAGCCACCCTGCTGGCCAGCCGGCTAGCCAGTCAGGTTAACTAGCTGGCTGCCTACCTGACCAACCTGCTAACAAGAAGGCTTAACTTGCCAGCCACCTAGCTAGACAGCTGGCTATTTGACTTAAATAGCTTACTTAACTAGATGGCCTGATTTCTAGTCAGTTGAATTAACTAGCTTGCTACATAGCTAGCCAGCTGGCTATCCAGCTGCAATAACTAGGTGACTTATCTAGCTAGTCAGATATCTAGTCAGCTGACATAAATAGCAAGCTACCTAGGTAGTCAGTGGGCTAGTCAGCTGACTTAACGAGGTGACAACAATCTAGCCATCTGACTAAACAGCTGACATAACTGGCAAGCAACCTAGCTAGCAAACTGGCTAGCAAGGTGATTTAACTAGCTGACTTAACTAGCTAGCCAGCTGACTTAATTAGCTAGCCAGCTCGCTAGTCAACTGACTTAATTAGCTGACCTACCCAGATAACCAGCTGGCTGGCCAGCTGAATTATCTAGCTGACTTAACCATCTTGACAGCAGGCTAGTCTGTTGATTTAACTAGCTAGTTACCTAGCTAGCCAGCTGAGAAGCAAGCTGAATTAAGTAGCTGACAACTAGATAGCCAGATGGATAGGCAGTTGACTTAACTAGCTTCCTTCCTAGTTAACCAGCTGCCTAACCAGCTGACTTAACTAGTTGACTTAACCAACTATCCATCTGGCTACCCTGCCGACTCAACTAGCTGACTTAAATAGCTGGCCTGCTTGCTAGTCAGCTGAATTAGCTAGCTTGCTATATAGCTAGGGAGCTGGCCTGCCAACTCTCATAACTAAG
>NW_007244631.1:0-777 GCF_000164805.1 Carlito syrichta
GGCTAGCATTCTGTCCTAACAGCCTAGCTACACAGGTAGACAGCTGTATAGCCAGCTGACGTAACTATCTAGCTACCTATGCAGCCTGCTGTCTTGTCAGCTGACTTAACTACCTAGCTCCCTAGCTAACCAGGTGGCTTGTGAGCTGACATAACTAGATTATTTTACTAGCTAGCTAACTAGCTAGCCAGCTGACTAAACTAGCTAGCTTCCAAACTTGGCAACTGGCTAGCTAGCTGACTTAACGTACTGACTTAACTATCTAGCAAGCTGACTTAACTAGCTGACTTAACCAACTGGTTACATAGCTAGCCAATTGGCTTAACTACCTGTCTTAACCATCTAGCTACCTAGCTAGCTATTTAACTAGCCTGCTGCCTTAACTAGCTAACTTAATTAGCTATCTAGCTAGCATAACTAGCTGACATATAGCCAGCATCCTAGCCAGCCAGCTTACTTGACTAGATGAAATAACTAGACAGCCAGATGGCTAGCCATCTTATTTAACTAGCTTTTAAATTAGCTAACCAGCTGGATAGCCAACTGACTTAATGTGTTGACTTAGCTACCTGGCCTGCTGGTTGTCAGCTGACTTAACTAGCTGACATATCCAGCTGCACAGCTGGCTACCCAGCTGACTTAACTAGCTGGCTACCTATCTAGCCAGCTGGCTAACCAGCTGACTTACCAAGCTGACAAGCTAGCAAGCTTGCTAGCCAGCTAAGTTATCTAGCTAGCTACCTACCAAATCAGCAGGCTAGCCAGCTGACTTACCTA
>NW_007244632.1:0-2498 GCF_000164805.1 Carlito syrichta
CTAGGTAGCTATCTAGCCGAATTAAGCAGCTAGCTACCTGCCTAGCCAGTTGGCTAGCCTGCCATCTTAACTACCTGAATTAACCAGCTAGCCAGCTGGCTAGTCAACTGACTTAACTAGCTTGCTACCTAGTTAGCCATCTGGCTTGCCAACTGACTTAATTAGCTGACTTAACTAGCAGCTACCTAGCTAGCCAGCTGACTTAAATAGTTAGCTAACTAGCTAGCTACCTAGTTAGCCAGCTGACTTATTTAGATAACTAGCTAGCTACCTAGCTAACAAGCTGACTTAAATAGTAATGTGCTTTGCTAGCTAGCTGACTTAACCAACTAGATAACTATTTAGCTTAATCGTTATCTAACTTGCTAGCTAGATGACTTAATCATCTGACTTATCTTGTTAACTAATGAGCTGGTTAGATGACTCAACCAGCTGACTTAGCTCATTACCTATCTTGCTTGCTAGCTGGCCATCCTGATCATTTAAATCATTAGCTAAATAACTAGCTAGTCTACTCAATCTACTGATTCAAGCCATTTGCTAACTAGCGAGCTAGCTGACACAAACAACTGACTTAACCTGTTAGTTTCCTAGCTAACAACCTGACTCAACCTGCTGCCAGAACCTTTAGCTAACTAGCTAGCTAGCTGTCTTAACCAGCTTACTAAATTTGAAGCTGACTGAACTAGCTGACTTAGCTAGCTGACTTAATTACTTAGTTATTTGACTTAATTGGCTTACTTAAGTAGTTAGCTAGCTAGCTGACAACTACCTGAATTAAGTAGTTTGCTAACTATTTAACTAGCTAAATAATGAGCTGACTTAACTAATTAGCTAACTAGTTAGGTAGCAGACATAAGTAGCTAACATATAATTAGCTATCTAATGAGCTAGATGACTTAGCTAGCTGACTTAGCTAGCTAGCTCATTATGTAGCTGACTTAGCTAGCTGACTTAACTAGTTGGCTAACAAGATAGCTAGCTGAATTAACGAGATGGTTAATTAGTTACATATCTATTTTAACTTGTTGGTAAACGAGTTAAGTAGATGACTTATCAAGCTGGTTAACGAGTTAGATAGGTGAATGAACTTGTTGGCTGATGAGTCGGCTGACTAGTTAGCTGGTTTAACATATTGGTTGACTACTCGGCTGACTTGTTAGCTTGCTTAACGAGTTGGCCAACTAACAGGCCGACTATTCAGTTTGGTTAACTAGTTGAATGACAAGTTGGCCCCATAGTTTGCTCGGTTAAATAGTTGGCTGGCTAGTTTGCTGACATAATTAGTAGGCCGACTAGTTAGTTGATCTAACTACTCTGCCTACTATTTAGCTGACCAACTTGTTGGCTGACAAGTTGGCCCACTAGTCAGCTGATTGGTTACCAGCATTAGTTGGTCTGCTAGTATACCAACCTATTAGCTGACTTAACTAGTCAGCCAACGAGTGAGCCGACAGGTGAGCTGACTTAACAAGTCAGTTGGTGAGTGCGCTGACTGGTCACCTGAATTAACTAGTCAGCTTGTGAGTGAGCCATCGCATGTGCTGCCATAACTAGTTGGCCAGCGAGTGAGCCGACCAGTGACCTGACTTAACTAGATGGCTGGTGATAAAGCCGAATAGTTAGCTGACCTGTTGGACTGTGAGTGAGCCGACAAGCTAGTTGACCTGTTGGCTGGCGAGCGAGCCGACTAGTTTGCTGACCAGTTGGCAAGTGAGCGAGCCGACTACCTAGATGACCCAATGGAAAGTGAGGGAGCCCACTAGTTAGCTCACTAGCCAGTTGAGTTGCTAGCCAACTAGTTAACTAAGCAACTAGGTGATTTGCTAGCTGACTTAACTAGCTAGCTGACTAGTTAACTGGTTATCTAGCTGACATTACTATCTAGCAAACAAGTTATCTAACTGTCTAGCTAGCTGATTTAACAAGCTATCTCAATGGCTAGTTAGCTGGCTAGCTGATTTAACTAGCTAGCTGACTAGCTAGCTGACTAGCTATCTAAATTGACTAGCTAGCTGACTAGCATCCTGATAAGCTAGCTGACTTAACTAGGTACGTGAATAGTTAGCTGACTTGCTAGCTGACTTAACTAGCTTGCTGGCTAGCTAGCTGACTCAACTAGCTGACTAGCTAATTGGCTGTTTAGCTGTCTAGCCCTCTTACTTAACTAGCTAGCTACCTGGTTGGCTAGATGGCTAACCAGGTGTCAAAACTAGCTAGCTATCTGGCTGGCTAGCTGCCTAGGCAGCTGGCTAGCTAGCTAGCGGGCTGGCCACCTGGCTAGCCAGCTGGCTTAAATAGCCAGTCAGCTGGCTGGACAGTGTGATAGCCATACAGCTTAACAAGCCAGCCACCCTGCTGGCCAGCCGGCTAGCCAGTCAGGTTAACTAGCTGGCTGCCTACCTGACCAACCTGCTAACAAGATGGCTTAACTTGCCAGCCACCTAGCTAGACAGCTGGCTATTTGACTTAAATAGCTTACTTAACTAGATGGCCTG
>NW_007244632.1:3449-4589 GCF_000164805.1 Carlito syrichta
CATCTAGCTACCTAGCTAGCTATTTAACTAGCCTGCTGCCTTAACTAGCTAACTTAATTATCTATCTAGCTAACATAACTAGCTGACTTATATAGCTAGCATCCTAGCCAGCCAGCTGACTTGACTAGATGAAATAACTAGACAGCCAAATGGCTAGCCATCTTATTTAACTAGCTTTTAAATTAGCTAACCAGCTGGATAGCCAACTGACTTAGCTACCTGGCCTACTGGTTGTCAGCTGACTTAACTAGCTGACATATCCAGCTGCACAGCTGACTACCCAGCTGACTTAACTAGATGGCTACCTATCTAGCCAGCTGGCTAACCAGCTGACTTACCAAACTGACAAGCTAGCAAGCTTGCTAACCAGCTAAGTTATCTAGCTAGCTACCTTCCAAATCAGCAGGCTAGCCAGCTGACTTACCTAGGTGAATTGAACAGCTAGCCTGTTGGCTAGCAAGCTGACTTATATAGCTAGCTACCTACCTACCCAGCTGGCTAGACAGCTGACAAAACTAGATGATTTAACCAGCTAGCCAGTTGGCTAACCAGCTGACGTAACTCACTGACACACTAACTAGACAGGTAGATATCTAGTTGACTTAACTAGCTAGCTACATATTTTGCCAGTTCGGTATCCAGCTCTCTAAACTATCTGAATTAACCATCTATCCAGCTGCCTAACCAACTATATAACTAGTTCGCTACCTAGCTAGCCAGCTGACTAGCGAGCTGACTTAACTAGCTGACTTAAATATCTAGCTACCTAGATAGCCAGCTGAGTTAATAGTTAACTAACTAATTAGATACCTAGCCAGCCAGCTGACTTAAATAGTAAGCTAACCAGCTAGCTACATAGCTAAAAAGCTGACTTAAATAGTTAGCTGCCTAGCTAGCTAGCCTACTTAACCCACTTGCTAACTAGTTAGCTTACACGTTATCTAACATGCTAGCTAGCTGACTTAACTATCTGACTTAACTCATTATCTAATGAGCTAGCTAGCTGAATCAACCAACTGACTTAACTCCAGCTAACTACTTAGCAAGCTGACTCATCCTTCTGACAACTGATTAACTAACTAGCTAGCTAGCCTACTCAAACAGCTGACTCATCCGTTTGCTAACTAGCTACCTAGCTGA
>NW_007244633.1:0-2645 GCF_000164805.1 Carlito syrichta
GGGATATAAATTCCCCTCTTACTACAGCTTTCAGGGCATCCCAGAGATTCTGGTAAGATGTTCTTCATTTTCATTGTTTCCAGGTATCTTTTGATCCCTGTTTTGATTTTGTCATTGACCCAGGAGTTGTTTAGCATCATGCTGTTTAGTGTCCATGTCTTTGTGGGTTTTGGGGGGACTTTGTTGGTGTCAATGTTTATTTTTATTCCACTGTGGTCCGAGAAGGTGTTTGGTAAAATTTTGGTCCTTTTAAATTTGCTTATGCTTGATTTATGGCCGAGTATGTGGTCGATCTTAGCATATGTTCCATGTGGTGATGAGTAGAATGTGTATTCTGCGGTCTTTGGATGGAGTGTTCTGTAGGTATCAATTAAGTTCATTTGGTCCAAAGTCACATTGAGGTTCTGGATCGCCTTGCTGATTTTTTGTCCTGATGATCTGTCTAGGGTGGTGAGTGGGGTATTAAAGTCCCCAGTTATGATAGTGGTAGAGTCAATATCTTTCTTTAGTTTTCCAAGAAGTTGCTTTATGAAAGTTGGCACACCTATGTTGGGTGCATATATGTTTAGGATAGATATTTCTTGTTGATGGATTGAGCCTTTTATCATTATGTAGTGGCCTTCTGTATCTTTTTTGATTTTTAATATCTTGAAGGGTATTTTGTCTGAAATTAAGATCACTACTCCTCCTTTCTTTTGTATTCCGTTCGCCTGAAAGTTTTTTTTACCATCCTCTTACTTTGAGTCTGTGGATGTCCTTTCTAGTGAGGTGAGTCTCTTGAAGGCAATAAATTGTTGCCTGATGATATTTTATCCATCTTGCCATTCTATGTCTTTTCAGTGGTGCATTTAGTCCATTCACATTTAGGCTAGTAATTGAAATGCAAGAGTTGATCCCTGTCATAAAGTTCTTACAGAGTTGATCCTGCTTATTTGTTGTCTTTCTTTGGATTTTTGAGTTGGTTCATGTGTGTTTTTAATCTTTTGCTTGTACTCTTGTGAAGAATGCTGTTGTTCTTTTTTCTTTTTCTTCTGTGTTCAGTACTTTCTTAAGTGTTTCTTGTAGAGGTGGTCTGGTGGTAGCGTAGGTTCTTAGGGATTGGTTGTCTGGAAAAGATTTCAATTCTCCCTCACTAATGAAGCTTAGTTTGGCTGGGTAGGTTATTCTTGGTTGAAATTGTTTCTCTTTTAGAATTTTGAAGATAGGGCTCCAGGCTCTTCTGGCCTGAAGGGTTTCTGTGGATAAATCTGCTGCTATTCTAATTGGTTTTCCCTGGTAGGTAGTCTGGCCTTTTTCTCTTGCTGCCTTTAGGATTTTTCCTTTCATAGCTACTTTGTTTAGGCGAATTATTATGTGTCTGGGAGTTGGTCTTCTCATTTGTTGTCTTGCAGGGGTTCTCTGAATCTCTTGTGTTTGAATTTTTTTCATCCTTAATGAGATGAGGGAAGTTTTCTTGAATGATTTCATGAAATGTTTATTCTAGTGTGGCTTCTGTTTCTCTTTCTGCCTCAGGAAACCCAATTATTCTTAGGTTTGGTCTCTTGAAGTGATCATTCATCTCTTGCAGGTTTTGTTCTGTCTTTTTGAGCTTCTTTTCTATGCTTTTGACAGTTTGGGTTAGTTCTGTGTTTTGGCCTTCGAGCTCTGAGATTCTTTCTTCAGCTTGGCTGATTCTGCTTTCCATGCTTATTAGTCTGTTGTTCATTTCCATCACAGTATTCTTTACTGCTGTCATTTCTGACAACAGCTCCTTCCTATTTTCTTCTTGTCTCTCCTCAATTTTTTAAATTCTCTCCATTAATGTCTTGATGTCTGGGTTTGTTGCATGTAACCAGTCATTCTGGGGACTCTTCATTGTTGTGTTCCAGAATCTGTTTTCTCAGTGTCTGATTTCCCAGGGGTCTGTGTAGGACCTATATTCTTCTTTTGGTTTTTCTTCATTTGTACGTTTTTTTCCCCCTCTCTACTTTTTCCTTCCCTCCATGTCACCGTCTTCTTTAATTCTGTTATTCAGGGTAAAGGGATTGGTTTTACTTCTGTTTGTTCAATCTCCTATTCTTTATGTATGTCCTCTTACTTTCTTCAATTCTGAAGTTGCACTGTAGGTTGGAGGTGGTCCTTTTTGCAGTTTTGAGATGTATTTAAGGGGAGAGCTGTGATTCAAAATCTGTCTGCAGGTCCTGGTATTCGCTGACAGGTGGATAATGTGGAACCCACTTCCCACTGTCCTGGAATCTGTCCATGCAGTGGGGCTGTAGGTTTACTCCCTGAAATAAAATGTGGTTAGCAGAGGGGAGAGAATGGAGCAGATAGTGGGTTGAAGAGGGGAGTGGAGAGATAGAGGAGTAAGGGGAGAAACAAACGAGTGTGCCAACAAATAGAGAGAGAAGCCTATACTGAAACATATAAAAACAATAGACCACAGCTACAGTCGAACCAACTCTCATACAAACAAAAATAAAACATATAGTGATGTTAATATACAAGCTAACCAACCACCTTGTTAGTGTGCTGTTCCTCTATACAAAGATATGGTTTACAGAGAGAAGAAAAGAGAAGAAAAGGAAAAGGAAAAAAGAAGAAAGGGAACAATACAGTAGGAATGGAATTAAGTCATTAAACTGATAGAATCAATGAAGCACACG
>NW_007244634.1:0-1908 GCF_000164805.1 Carlito syrichta
GATAGCAAACAAGCTATCTAGCTGTCTAGCTAGCTGACGTAACTAGCTAGCTAACTGGTTAGTTAGCTGGCTAGCTGCCTTACCTATCTAGTTGACCAGCTAGCTAGCTGACCTGCAAGCTGTATAGCTAGCTGACTTAACTAGCTAGCTGAACAGTTAGCTGAGTTGCTAACTGACTTAATTAGCTAGCTGGATAGCTAGTTGACTTTACTAGCTGACTTAGCAAGTTGGCTGAAAAGCTGGCTAGCCAGCTGACTTAAGTAGCTAGCTGCATGTTTGGCTAGACTGCTAGCCATCTGGCTTAACTAGCTTGCTACATGGCTGACTCACTGCCTCCCTAGCCAGATAGTTGGCTGGACAGCTTGCTAGTCAGCCGGCTAAATTAGGCAGCCTGCTGGCTGGACAGTCAGATAGCCAGTCTCCTTACCTAGCCTGCCAACCTGCTGGTCAGCCGGCTAGACAGCCAGCTTTACTAGCTGGTTACCTACCTGAAAACCCTGCTAATCAGCTGGCTTAACTTGCCAGTCACCTAGCTAGCCAGGGGGCTAACTAACTGACTTAACTAGCTGCCTTAAGTAGATAGTCATCCGGCTAGCCAGCTGGCTTAACTAGCTCACTACCTGGCTGGCTAGCTGGCTAGGGAGCCAGGTAGTCAAGTATTGGGCTGGTCAGCTGGCTAGCCAGTCGGCTTAATTAGGCAGTCTGCTAGCTGAACAGTCGGATAGCCAGTCAGCTTAACTAGCCTGCCACCCTGCGGTCAGCTGGCTAGCCAGCCAGCTTAACTAGCTGGCCACCTACCTGACAAGCCTGCTAACCAGCTGAATTAACTTGCCAGCCACCTAGCTAGCCAGCCGGCTAACGAGCTGACTTTCTAGCTGAGTTAACTAGATAGCCATACGGCTAGCCAGCTGGTTTAACTAGCTAACCACCTAGTTAGACATCCGTCTAGCCAGCTCACTTAACTCGCTGACATAACTAAGTGGGCATCTGTCTAATCAGCTGACTTAATTAGCTAGCTACCTACCTAGCCAGGTGGCTAGCCAACTGACTTAACCAGCTGACTTAACCAGGTAGCCAGCTGGCTAGACAGCTGACTAAACTAGCGAGTGACCTAGCTAGCCAGTTGGCCAGTCACTTGAATTAATTAGCTGACTTAATCAGCTAGCCAGCTGGTTAACCAGCTCACTCAATTAGCTGACACAACAATCTATCCAGATGACTAGCCAGCTGACATAACTAGCTGACAACACTAGCTAGCTGGTGGCTTGCCAGCTGACTTAACTAGCTAGCTACCTAGCTAGACAGCTGGGAAACCAGATGAATTAACCAGCTGACTTAAATAGCTAGCTAGCTGAATAGCCAACTGACTTAACTAGTTCGCTACCTAGCTAGCGATCTCTCAAGCCAGCCGTCTTAACTAGCTGTCTTAAAAAGCTAGCAAGCTGGCTGTAGAGCTGACATAACTAGCTAGCTACCTAGCTAGCCAGCTGTCTAGCCAGCTAACTTAACTAGGTTACTTAACTAGCTAGCCAGCTGGTTATTTAGTTGCTGACAAGCTAGCTGATGACATAGTTGACTTAACTAGCTAGCTGAATAGCAACCTGACTAGTTAGCCACCTATCTGTCTAGCTAACCTCCTACCAGACCAACCTGATAATGAGCCATCTTAACTTGCCAGGCACCTAACTAGTCAGCTGGCTAATCAACTGTCTTATCTAGCTGAATTAACTAGATAGCCATCCAGCTAGCCAGCTGTCTTAACTAGCTATTCACCTAGCTAGCCAGCTGGCTAGCCAGCTAACTTAACTCACTGATATAACTATCTATCTACCTACCTTACCAGTTGGCTAGCCACTTGAACTAACAAAATGACTTACCTGATAGCCAGACGGATAGCCAGCTCATTTA
>NW_007244635.1:0-751 GCF_000164805.1 Carlito syrichta
TTTGCTAACTTTACTGGTGGGCCGACTAGGTTGCCGGCCCAGTTAGCTGACTTAATTAGTCAGACTGCAAGTGAACCGAGAGGTGAGCTGACTTTACTAATTGTCTGGCTAGTGAGCCGACAGGTCAGCTGATTTAACTAGTCAGCCGGTGAGTGAGCTGACTGGTCAGTTGACATTAGTTGGCTGGAAAGTGAGGACTTAACTCATGGACTGGCAAGTGAGCTGACCTGTGAGCCATCTTAACTAGTCGGCCGGCGAGTGATGTGACTGGCAATCTGCCTTAACTCGTCAGATGGCGAATGAGCCGACTGTTGAGCTGACTTAACTAGTCAGCTGGTGAGCAAGCCGAATAGCTAGCTAACCTCTTGGCCTATGAGTGAGCCAACAAGTTAGTTGATCTGTTGGTTGACGAGTGAGCCAACTCGTTTTCCGACCAGTTGGTAGGCAAGGGAGCCAATTAATAAGCGGAACTGATGGAAAGCGAGTGAACCCACTAGTTAGATGACCAGATAGCTGAGTTGATACTGATTAGTTAGCTAAATAACTGGCTGATTTGCTAGCTGACTTAACTAGCTAGATGATTAGCTAGTTGGCTATCTAGCAGAAAAAACTCGATAGCAAACAAGCTATCTAGCTGTCTAGCTAGCTGACGTAACTAGCTAGCTAACTGGTTAGTTAGCTGGCTAGCTGCCTTACCTATCTAGTTGACCAGCTAGCTAGCTGACCTGCAAGCTGTATAGCTAGCTGACTT
>NW_007244635.1:1943-4810 GCF_000164805.1 Carlito syrichta
CCTACCAGACCAACCTGATAATGAGCCATCTTAACTTGCCAGGCACCTAACTAGCCAGCTGGCTAATCAGCTGTCTTATCTAGCTGAATTAACTAGATAGCCATCCAGCTAGCCAGCTGTCTTAACTAGCTATTCACCTAGCTAGCCAGCTAACTTAACTCACTGACATAACGATCTATCTACCTACCTTACCAGTTGGCTAGCCACTTGAACTAACAAAATGACTTAACCTGATAGCCAGACGGATAGCCAGCTCATTTAACTAGCTGACTTAAATAGTTAGCCAGCTGGCTAGCCAGCTGCCTTAACTAGTTTACATCACTAGCTAGACAGGTGGCTAGCCAGCGGACTTAACTAGCTAGATACCTACGTATCCCACTGGCTTCCATTGTGACTTAACTACCTAGCTTCCTAGCTAACCAGCTGGCTAGCGAGGTGAGTTAACTAAGTGACTTAAGTACCTGGCCAGCTGGCAAGCCAGCTAACTTAACTAGCTAGCTACCCAAGCTAGGCAGGTGGCTAGCCAGCTGACTTAGCTAGCTGACTTAACTAGCTAGCCAGTTGATGTAATTAGCTGACTTAACTAACTAGTTACCTAGCAAACCAGCTGACTTTACTAGCTGAAGTAACTTGCTAGCTTCCTAGCTAGTTATCTAGCAAGCAAGCCGACTTAGCTAGCTGACTTAACTGCCTGGCTACCTAGCTAGCCAGTTGAATTTACTAGCTGATATAACAAGGCAGAGAGCTGTATAGCCATCTGAATTAACTAGCTTTTTAACTAGCTATCGAGCTAGCTAGCTATCTGACTTAATGAGGGTAATTAATTAGATAGTGAGCTGGTTAGCCAGCTGACTTAACTAGATTAACGAACTAGGCAGCTGGCCAGCCAGTTGACTAAATTAGCTGGCATTACTTTTAATCCAGCTTACTAGCAGCCTGACTTAACTAGCTCTCTATCTCTTAGCCATCTTGGATAGCCAGCTTTCTTAACTAGCTGACTTTATTTCCTAGCCAGCCGGATAGCCAACTGGCTTAACTAGGTCACTACCTAGCTAGCCAGCTGGCTAGCCAACTGACTTATCTAGCTGTTTTAACTGTTGACTTGTTTTCTAGCCAGTTGAATTAACAAGCTTGGTATATAGCTAGCCAGCTGGCTATCCTGCTGAATTAACAAGGTGACTTATCTTGCTAGCAAGCTGTCTAGCGAGCTGACATAACTTGCAAGCTACCTAGCTAGCATGCTGTCTTGCCAGCTGACTTAACTAGCTGAATTAACTAGCTAGCCAGCTGGCTGACCAGCTGAATTATTTGCCAAGTTACCTAGCTAACCAGCAGGATACCCAGCTGACTTAACTAGCTGATTTAAGGAAGGAACCCGCTGGTTAGCCAGTAGACTTAACTAGCTAGCTACCTGGCTAGACAGGTAAGCCAGCTGACTTATCTAGCTGACATAACTAGACACCTAATGGCTAGCCAGCTGTATTAATTAGCTACATGCCTACATCGTCCACTGGTCAGTCTGACTTAACTACCTAGATACCTAACTAAATTGCTTTCCAGCATGTTGACTTAACTAGGTGACAACTAGCTAGCTAACTGACTAGCGAGCTGACTTAACTAGCTATCTATCCTGCTAGGCAGCTGGCTAGCCAGCTGACTTAACTTGCTGACTTAACTAGCTAGCAAGCTGACTGAACTAGCTGACTGAACTAGCTAGCTACTTAGCTAGGCAGCTGACTTAACTAGCTGTTTTAACTAGATAGCTACCTAACTTGTTAACATATAGCTAGTTTACTTAACTAGCTGACATATCTAGCTAGCTGACATATCTAGCTGACTTAACTAGTTAGCTTCCTAACTAGCCAGAGGACTTAACTAGCTGAAATAGCTAGAGAACCAGCAGGCTAACCATTTGATGTAACTAACTTTTTAACCATCTAGCCAGCTGGCTAGACAACTGACATGATGAGCTGAATTAACTAGCTAGCCAGCTAGTGAGCCTGCTGACTAAACTTGCTGACTTAACTAGCTGTCCAGCTGTCCATCCAGCTTACTTAATTGCCTAGCTACATATGTAGCCAGCAGCCTAGCCAGGTAATTTAACTAGCTGACATAACAAAGCAGACAGCTGGCTACCCAGCAGAAGTAACTAGCTAGCTACCTGGCTAGGCAACTGGATAGCCAGCTGTCTTAACTAGCTGACATAACTAGATAGTTTGATGACTAGCCAGCTGACTTAACTAGCTACCTACCTACATAATTCGCTGGCTTGGTAGCTGAATTAACTACCTATCTACCTACCTAGATAACCTGCTGTCCTGCATGCTGACTTAACTAGGTTACTTAACTAGCTAGCCAGCTGGCTAGCCAGCTGCCTTAACTAGCTCACTACCCTGCTAGGCAGCTGACTAGACAGCAGTCTTAAGTAACTGAGTTAACTAGCTAGCCAGCTGCCTTATCTAGTTGACTTAACTAGCTAGCTACCTAACTAGCCAGCTGACTTAACTAGCAGACTTAACTATGCAACTACCTAGCTAGAAAGCTGGCTGGCCAGGTGACTCAACTAGTTGACATTACCTGCTAGCCAGCTGACTGGACAGCTGAAAAAACTAGTGGTACTAACCAGCTTGCTAGCTGGCTGGCCATCTGACTTAACTAGATAGTTACCTAGCTAGCCAGCTGGAAAGCCAACTGAATTAACTAGCTGACTTAACTAGCTATGCCGCTTGCTAGTCAGCTGACTTAACAAGCTTGTTTCCTACCTAGTCAGCTGGCAAGCCCACTGATTTAACTCACTGAGTTAACAAGCTGGCAAGCTGACTTAACTAGCTGACTTAATCAGCTAGGTTACCTAGCTAGCCTGCTTT
>NW_007244636.1:0-395 GCF_000164805.1 Carlito syrichta
GAATGGAATGATATGGAGTGGAATGGAGAGGATTGGAAGAAAATGCAGAGGAAAGAAATGAAATGGAGAGGCATGGAATGGAAAGGAGAGAAATGGAATGGAAAGTATTAGTATGTCTTGGAAAGGAGTGGAAGGGATTGTACAGGAATGAAAAGGAATGGATTGGAAAACAATGGAAAGAATGACATGGAATGGAGAAGAATGCAAAGAAATGGAGAGAAATAGAATGGAATGGAGAGGAATGGAATTAAATTGAATGGAGAGGAATGGAATGGAGACGATTGGAATGCAAAGGATTGGAAAGGAATGGATTATACTTGAATGCAATGTAATGGAATGGAAAGGAGAGTAATGGAATGGAAATGAATGGAGAGTAGTGGAAAGGAATGGAATGG
>NW_007244637.1:0-744 GCF_000164805.1 Carlito syrichta
CCTTCCTTCCTTCCTTCCTTCCTTCCTTCCTTTCTTCCTTCCTTCCTTCCTTCCCTCCCTCCCTCCCTCCTTTCTTTCTCTCTCTCTCTCTTTCTTTCTTTCTTTCTCTCTCTCTTTCTTTCTTTCTTTTGTTCAATCTTTTCCTTTCTATCTTTCCTTCCTTCCTTCCTTTCACTCTTTCTTTTTCAATCTTCCTTCCTCTCTCCCTTTCTTCTTCTCTCCCTTTCTTCCTCTCTCCCTTTCTTTCTCTCTCTCTCTCTCTTTCTTTCTTTCTTTCTTTCTTTCTTTCTTTCTTTCTTTCTGTCTCTCTCTCTCTCTCTCTCTTTCTTTCTTTCTGTCTTTCTTTTCTTTCCTCACTAGGTTGACTGGGCTGCTTTCAAACCACTCAACTCGGGCCATCCTCATGACCTGGACCTCCCAAACTGCTACAATCAGAGGTTTTCCATTTGGTCGACAACCTGGTCTTCCCACTGGTCTTGAACTATGGACCAGAAGCAATTCTCCCCCCCGAGGCTTGCCGTCACCAAAGATTTGCTAGGTTTTGCTTGGGTCAATGCATTGGCTTGCTATGGTGTCCAGCCTTGTCTCGAGTTCCCAGGCTTCAGCCATCTTCCCTCTTGGCCTCCCCGAGTGCCGAGGAGACAGGCGTGAGTCACCCAGCCATTCCACCACATTGCAGTTTTGACATCAATGCCATCCTCCCTTTCACCGAGGTGTCCCATGGAAAGGGAGGGCGGGTCCCCC
>NW_007244638.1:0-836 GCF_000164805.1 Carlito syrichta
TGCGGTGGCCCGGGAGTGGTTACTGCACTCCAGTCTGGGAAAGAGTGAGATTCCAACTCAACAAATAAATAAAATATATATATATATTTATCAGTATGTTCCCTGTAACAAAGGAATCCCTTAGTGCAGTAAAACAAAGTCCTGTCAAACACCTAATTTTTACAAAGAAGCATGAAGTTCTTTCACAATGACTCCAACTCTATTTATAGTAACAGAGTAAAAACTTGAGATGAAAGTCAAAAGGACTAAAGTCAAAGATCCAGTTAGGCATGAGTTGTGGTTTTGATTTTTATTCTTATTTTTATCTACAAATATTAAGACAGAAGATACTTCCATGTGACTGTGGGATCCTCTGAGACTCTACAACCTTAGAAAAGCAGATAAAACTGATGAAATGCATCGGGCTTGGGAGCAGACTCCATATTAAATTGTAATGTTCATAGTAACAACTACAACTGCAGAAGACTGAGGGGGATAGGAGGAGGCGAAAGACTGAAATTTCTGCAACTGACGCACTGGGTAGAAAGAATAAACAAGGGGAAAAAAGATGAGTAAATACTGTTTGAAAATGGCAACCTGTTAATAATCATTGCATTCCTGAATACACAGGTAAATGATACCACCATTCCTTTCTACTTACGCTAAGCAAACCCAAGAAGCACAAGCATTGCATGCCTCTTTGAGGAAAAAGAGACTGATTGATAGCTGAATCTATATCTAAAACAAATCCCTAGAGTTGCCACCAAGAGCTTACAGATTTGGAAATCATATTCTTTTCTCACTAAGAAAGAAAACAGAAATTCTTTTGTCAATTGGAAATTCTTAGTTACTCTAGA
>NW_007244639.1:0-792 GCF_000164805.1 Carlito syrichta
AAGTGTAAGGCAGAAATTGGTGAAAAGTGAAGGGTATTGTTATAACAAATAGCTAAAAATATAAAAGCTCCGGCGAGACCTCATCTCTACAGTAAATCAAAAAATTAGCTGGGCATGATAGAGCGTGCCTGTAGTTCCAGCTACTTGGAAGTCTGAGGCAGAAGGATCGCCGGAGCCCAGCAGGTCGAGGCTGCAGTGGCCGGGAGCGACCTGTGCACTCCAGTCTGGGCGACAGTGTGAGACACCAACTCAAAAAATTTAAAAAATAAAACAAATAAAAGCTCCTTTAGAACTGGGTAATGGGTAGAGGCTGATCAAGTCTGGGAGTGGATGCTAGAAAGAACCTATATTGCCAAGAATAATTTTTTTTTTTTAGTTAAAATATTTAATTGTAAGGATTGAACAGTGGTTGCTACACAAACCAATCCACAATCACAGCTTTTTGTAGTGTCCAGATGCTAATTTGAATAAAGGTAACACATACTAATTCTACTTTTTGGGTTTTTTTGAGTTGGAGTCTCACTCTGTCACCCAGGCTGGAGTGCAGCTGCAGGCTCACAGCCACCGCAACCTCAGACTGCCAAACAGAGACGAGCCTTCCACCTCAGCCTTCCAAGTAGCTGGAACTACAGATACACGCAACCATGCCTGGCTAGTTGTTTTGATACATTGTAGAGATGAGGTGTCTACCAGTTGCCAGGCTGGTCTCAAATCTCCAGGCCTTAGAAAATCACTAATGTGATTAACACTGTCAGTAACTACATAAAATTGATTCTGCACATAGTTAAATAC
>NW_007244640.1:0-919 GCF_000164805.1 Carlito syrichta
TTATTTTATATTCAGACAGAAAATGTGAAAAGGGCCATCCTTTTATCATATCAGTAGCTAGAATAGTCTGCCAAACTTGGTAAGATTGCTTGTCAATAGGGAGAAAATCTTGCTGTAGATTTTGAGTAAGATGTTAAAATGTGTGTGTGTGTGTGTGTGTGTGTGTGTGTGTGTTTGTGTGTGTGTGTGTACACTCACACTCCACTTTGAATGTCAGTGTTGTATTTTTAGGCATATGCAGGCTTAATGGTTTGCCTGTCTGTATCATTTCTTCAGGAATGACAGCTTAACAGTTTTCCCAGTTGGATTGTGTTAAAATCTTTAAAGGCTGCATGCACAAGAACATATATCTCATGTTTGGGCAGCCAAAGTCTGTGCAATTATTTTACTGGAGTATAAGTTAGCAATACTATTATTATCACATATATCTTATTGTGAAAACTACATTAAAATATCATCAGTTTGACACCTACCATTTCATAATCAAGTTGCTTTGGGATGTGCTCAAATATAAACTTTGGGTTTTTTTGGAGTTGGAGTCACACTCTGTCACCCGTACTGGAGTGCAGTGGCCGCTCCCGCTCACCACAGACTCGACCTACTGGGCTCCGGTGATCCTTCCACCTCAGCCTTCCAAGTAGCTGGAACTACAGGCACGCACTACCATGCCCAGCTAATTTTTTGATTTATTGTAGAGATGCGGTCTCGCCAAGTTGCCCAGGGGAGTCTCGAACCTGTGGGCTCAGGCAATCCACTCACCTCAGCCTCCCAAAGTGCTGGGATTACAGACTGAGCCACCGAGCCCGGCTGACTTTTTGCACTGTCTTGAAGATTGATATTGCTAAGAAAGCACAGCATAAACAGATCAGAAGGGAACATGCATGATATAGTTAACAATTTATTCATTTTTTTATTTTTT
>NW_007244641.1:0-1200 GCF_000164805.1 Carlito syrichta
AAATAATTGCACAGACTTTGGCTGCCCAAACATGAGATATATGTTCTTGTGCATGCAGCCTTTAAAGATTTTAACACAATCCAACTGGGAAAACTGTTAAGCTGTCATTCCTGAAGACATGATACAGACAGGCAAACCATTAAGCCTGCATATGCCTAAAAATACAACACTGACATTCAAAGTGGAGTGTGAGTGTACACACACACACACAAACACACACACACACACACACACACACACACACACACACATTTTAACATCTTACTCAAAATCTACAGCAAGATTTTCTCCCTATTGACAAGCAATCTTACCAAGTTTGGCAGACTATTCTAGCTACTGATATGATAAAAGGATGGCCCTTTTCACATTTTCTGTCTGAATATAAAAGTAAGAAAAAGCAGAAGAAATGTGCAAGCTGGCCTTTACCCGCTCCTTCTGAAATCAAAAGGACCTCATATAGGTAACAAATACATATAAACACAACTGATGTTTCACTAATCAAGAACATACTCATGAACAGTTATGTATACCTACTTTAGAATCATTAACATGATTTTGAGCTGGATTCAGTGGCTCAGCCTGTAATCCCACGTCTTGGGAGGCTTAGGTGAGTGGATTGCCTGAGCCCACGGGTTCGAGATCCACCTGGGCAACTTGGCGAGACCTCATCTCTACAATAAATCAAAAATTAGCTGGGTGTGGTATCGCGTGCCAGCAGTTCCAGCTACTTGGAAGACTGAGGTGGAAGGATTGGTGGAGTCCAGCAGGTCGAGGCCATGGTGGCCAGGAGTGGCCACTGCACTCCAGTCCTCCAGTTTGGGCTACAGAGTGAGACTCCAACTCAAAAAAAAAAAAAAAAAAAAGAACATGATTTTGATGAGCTTCAAATGTCAACGCAAATGAATCAGATACATTTTTTGAAGTATTTTTCTTGTTTAGTAGCCAAACGCATTTGATAAGTGAGTCAGAAAAATTTCACAATAAATCAAAGGGCTAACAAATAAGTTAGCATACGTCTAGTGACTATTATTAATCGGCATGGCCTCCACACCACAACAGCTAAACCACTGGCTGATACACCACTGGAGAAATACCAATGCCAAGAAAGAAAGAACAGTCTTGAGCTTCAGAGACAGTTCTGAAGAGTTTGTCTTGGCAAGGATGTCAGCGATGTGTTTACAAAATTTTAGTATTATAAAA
>NW_007244642.1:0-816 GCF_000164805.1 Carlito syrichta
CAGAAGTATCAAGTACTCTGTACCTAACTGGAGTACCTAATACATAGTTGTGTATGTAGATGTTCAATGAATGTTATTTATGTTGACAGAAAAATACAGACACAGTGATCTACATGGGTCACCCTCAGGACTCCAAGTTTCTGATGGCTTTAACCTCTTAGGAAGGACTGGTAATGTTATAAAGGGCACTGAAAGGCAAGTCATAAAAACTAAACTCTAATCACCTTTGGCCAATGCACGCCAACCCTTGTCACTATCTTCTCTTTTCCAGACTGGTGTTTAGAATAAGGAGTTAGCAGCACAAAACATGTTTCTGTTTCTATGTACCTTTTTAAACATGCGTGATGGTAATATACACAAACACAGAGTTCATATAGAACACACACATACAAAAGTCTTCCTTTCCTATTGACAAAAGGTCACCATGATGGTAAAGGGATTGTATTGGACTGGTGGATATTTATTAGATATATAGTTAAACATGGGTAAACATGTATGCTTTTAAAAACGTTTCTTTTTCCATTTGCCCTGTTAGCTTAAGCATCATGCAAACCATAACCACTTCTAGGTAGCAACAGAATTTGATTTAGGCCATAATAGTTTTTCAAAGATTGAAGGAGCCACTCTTCAGGTTGTTTTTCTATCTTCATTCTTTCCACTTTTCTATCAGTTTTTGGCAGGGTTAGAAATATTTCCAAATACTTGTCTCTAATCTCCACCTCGACCTCTATCAATTTCTTTTTATAAAGACAAGGAATCATAATATGTCACTTGAATATTATACTGTCGACTTCCACGTTGCAGAATTTTAGAAAA
>NW_007244643.1:0-803 GCF_000164805.1 Carlito syrichta
TAGATTGCCTTTTGCCCAATTTCAGCAGATATTCAAAATATTCATCTTGAAATGAAACATGAGTGGTTTTCTAGTCTTGCTCAAGTCCCTTAAAAGAGCCATTCACAAATTCCTTCAACCAGGCAAGTAGGTACTAAGTGCACAAGTATGGAAACCGGGAGTGTATTTTTCCCTCTCCATCTCCCTTTTGCATCAGCAGACCTGTATATGTGGATTAATTTCTCAGTACACCTTTATATTATGTAACCATTAGTTCGCCAGTTGCATAGCTTGTCGATTGATATTTGGCTTTTAAATGAGCTCCAGAACCAAGAAAATAAAATATAAATAATTTCAAAAAAAAAAAAAAAAAAAAAAAAAATGTGGTACATATACACGATGGAGTATTATGCAGCCATAAAAAAGAACAAAATCATGAATTTTGCAGCAACCTGGATGGAGCTAGAGTCGATAATACTAATTGACCTCTCACAGAAACAAAGATCTGAGTATCACATATTCTCACTCATATAGTGGACCTTGATCATCCAATGCACTACTATAAAAAAATGACTGACAGTGTTGGGATACTATGGGGGGGATGGTACTAATGGTAGTAAACATCTGTCTGGAGACGGGGAGACACCTGTCATCAACAACGGGGCCTGAATGAAGCATATTTGTATACCTAACCCTTAACTATACCCCACAATATCAAAATAAAAAATATCAATAAAAAAAAAGTAACTGAAAAAAAAAAAGAAGACATGTTTTCTGAAGCCTGAGTAGGAAGTACGGTCATGTAAAAAAGGGGAGCATGGGAT
>NW_007244644.1:0-791 GCF_000164805.1 Carlito syrichta
ATATAACTGAGACTTTTGACTAAATGTTTTTATTTGAAACAAACAGTTGCACCAAGCAAGAGCTTACTTCCCTCCCCCACTCCAAATTAAAACAGCACAGCAGGGGCAAGATCTGGCAGGACAGTCCCAGTATGTGAACACCTTCCCACTCATCGCGGCTGGGGTAGCTTCAGTCAAAAGCAGCCATTCTTTCACAGAATAGGAACCCCAAACTACTAGTGTCACACAAAGGGAAGTGGTCTGAATTCTGTACGTGGGGCTGCGTGTTCTCAAATGCCGAAAGGTGGAGAAGCACAAACACAACCCTCTGTTTAAAAAAACTAAATAATTCAAAGTAGAATTTCTTTCCCCCCCATTCTCTGGTAATAAAAAGTAGTGCTGGGATCTGGCACCCAGATTTGGTTTTTATCCTGACCATTTACAAAGTGTTCCCCCATAGGACTTGCATCATTAGGGCCATGGGATAATAGTTCATCCAGTTGGAAGAGATGTGCATTACTCCTTCCTCCTTTTCTTGCCTTCATGCTCGTGTTCCTTGGGGCGGCTGCTATCTGAGGGTCTTTTTGAGCCACCGTGCTGTTTGGCTTCTTCCAAAAACTTGTCCAAACCAAAAGGATCTTCCTCAAATTGAACTGGTCCTTCTCTGCCTCTCTGCCTGCGATCTGAGCCAAAAACTCCTTGTCGGGAACAAATCTAGGGAAAAAAGAGAAAAGACATGATCTACTTTTTTTTCACTGTGTAAACACCGAAATTTAATTTTATGACCTGGTACCTGTTGGTCTTTATTCTGG
>NW_007244645.1:0-1339 GCF_000164805.1 Carlito syrichta
ACCCGGACTACAGGTGTGCAGTATCAACCTTGGGTAAATTTTTTATTTTATTGTAGAGACCAGGTCTCACCAATTTGCCCGGGAGGGTACCAAACCTGCAGCATGAGGCAATCCAGTCACCTCGGCCTCCCAAATTGCTGGGATTACAGGATGAGCCACTGAGTTCGGTCTTAGCTGGGAATTAAAAAAATAACACATCAAGGGGATATTAATTGTCATTAAATAAGTGAATAATCAGTAAGATGCTAAGTTTTAAAAAATATCACAATTGTCTCTAAAATTCAAATACTATTAGGATGGATCATATTTGATTGTATATATTATTTTCCCAGAGGTTCTTTAGTAGCTAAAAAAAAGAAAACAGAAGGGATGGGAAGTTTGCAGGACTGATACTACAATATGCATTTTGAAGAGGTCTTCTTAAAGCAGTGAACTGACCCCAAATTGTAAGGAAAGCATGCACTCTGCCTGCCACATGCAAGTCTTGGAAATAGTACTAGTAATCTACACTCACACCTTCGTAACTTTTGTAAATTTCGTGTATTATCTTAATTTAATGTTTTTGCTTTATTGCATAGTTAGTCTGTATTTTGAATTTCACCTCCCCATCATTTACAATCTCATCCCATTGGGTTTTATCCTCCTAGTTTTATTTATTTTATTTATTTATTTATTATTGAGTTGGAGTCTCACTCCATCACCCAGAGTGGCTGCTCCCGGGCCACCGCAGCCTCGACCTGCTGGGTTCCGATGATCCTTCCACCTCAGCCTTCCGAGTAGCTGGAACTACAGGCAAGCACTACCACGCTCGGCTAAGTTTTTGATTTATGGTAGAGATGAGGTCTTGCCAAGTTGCCCAGGTGGGTCTCGAACATGCGGGCTCAGGCAATTCACTCACCTCAGCCTCCCAAGGCTAGGGATTACAGGTTGAGTGACTGAGCCCGGCTTATCCTCCTAATTTTATATTGGGTGCCAACTCTGAATGCAATAAGAAAACAATAGAGTGGTTTCTCAAAAAGTTAAAAATAAAACTATTATTTGATCTAGAAATTTCATTTTTGGTTATATATATTAAAAAATCAGTATCTCAAAGCAATATTTACACTCTTACAGTCATGAGAGCATTATTTTCAATAGTCAAGATCTGAAAATAATCTAAGTGTCCACCAATGAATGAATCAACCCAGAAAATGCCACACACACACATACACACACACACAGTGGAAAATTACTCAGCATAGTTTTTTTAAAAATAAGAATATATTTTCTTATTTGTGATAACATGAGTGAACCTGGAAGCTATCATACTAAGTAAACAATGAAAGAAACAGCTAAATTT
>NW_007244646.1:0-828 GCF_000164805.1 Carlito syrichta
CTGAGCCCGCGTGTTCGAGACCCACCTGGGCAACTTGGCAAGACTCATCTCTACCATAAATCAAAAACTTAGCCGAGCGTGGTAGTGCTTGCCTGTAGTTCCAGCTACTCGGAAGGCTGAGGTGGAAGGATCACCGGAGCCCAGCAGGTCGAGGCTGCGGTGGCCGGGAGCAGCCACTCTGGGTGATGGAGTGAGACTCCAACTCAATAATAAATAAATAAATAAAATAAATAAAACTAGGAGGATAAAACCCAATGGGATGAGATTGTAAATGATGGGGAGGTGAAATTCAAAATACAGACTAACTATGCAATAAAGCAAAAACATTAAATTAAGATAATACACGAAATTTACAAAAGTTACGAAGGTGTGAGTGTAGATTACTAGTACTATTTCCAAGACTTGCATGTGGCAGGCAGAGTGCATGCTTTCCTTACAATTTGGGGTCAGTTCACTGCTTTAAGAAGACCTCTTCAAAATGCATATTGTAGTATCAGTCCTGCAAACTTCCCATCCCTTCTGTTTTCTTTTTTTTTTAGCTACTAAAGAACCTCTGGGAAAATAATATATACAACCAAATATGATCCATCCTAATAGTATTTGAATTTTAGAGACAATTGTGATATTTTTTAAAACTTAGCATCTTACTGATTATTCACTTATTTAATGACAATTAATATCCCCTTGATGTGTTATTTTTTTAATTCCCAGCTAAGACCGAACTCAGTGGCTCATCCTGTAATCCCAGCAATTTGGGAGGCCGAGGTGACTGGATTGCCTCACGCTGCAGGTTTGGTACCCTCCCGGGCAAATTGGTGAGACCTGGTC
>NW_007244647.1:0-911 GCF_000164805.1 Carlito syrichta
AACTTAGAGACATGACGCTATCCATCTAAGAATTTATTTTTTTTTTTGAGTTAGAGTCTTTTCCTGTAGCCCAGGCTGCAGTGCAGTGTCACTGTCATGGTGACCCCAGTCAACCTACTGGGCTATGGTCATCCTGCTGCCTCAGCCTTCAAAGTACCCGGAACTACAGGTGTGCAGTATCAACCTTGGGTAAATTTTTTATTTTATTGTAGAGACCAGGTCTCACCAATTTGCCCGGGAGGGTACCAAACCTGCAGCATGAGGCAATCCAGTCACCTCGGCCTCCCAAATTGCTGGGATTACAGGATGAGCCACTGAGTTCGGTCTTAGCTGGGAATTAAAAAAATAACACATCAAGGGGATATTAATTGTCATTAAATAAGTGAATAATCAGTAAGATGCTAAGTTTTAAAAAATATCACAATTGTCTCTAAAATTCAAATACTATTAGGATGGATCATATTTGATTGTATATATTATTTTCCCAGAGGTTCTTTAGTAGCTAAAAAAAAGAAAACAGAAGGGATGGGAAGTTTGCAGGACTGATACTACAATATGCATTTTGAAGAGGTCTTCTTAAAGCAGTGAACTGACCCCAAATTGTAAGGAAAGCATGCACTCTGCCTGCCACATGCAAGTCTTGGAAATAGTACTAGTAATCTACACTCACACCTTCGTAACTTTTGTAAATTTCGTGTATTATCTTAATTTAATGTTTTTGCTTTATTGCATAGTTAGTCTGTATTTTGAATTTCACCTCCCCATCATTTACAATCTCATCCCATTGGGTTTTATCCTCCTAGTTTTATTTATTTTATTTATTTATTTATTATTGAGTTGGAGTCTCACTCCATCACCCAGAGTGGCTGCTCCCGGCCACCGCAGCCTCGACCTGCTGGGTCCGATGATCC
>NW_007244648.1:0-1422 GCF_000164805.1 Carlito syrichta
AAAGTTACGAAGGTGTGAGTGTAGATTACTAGTACTAAATCCAAGACTTGCATGTGGCAGGCAGAGTGCATGCTTTCCTTACAATTTGGGGTCAGTTCACTGCTTTAAGAAGACTTCTTCAAAATGCATATTGTAGTATCAGTCCTGCAAACTTCCCATCCCTTCTGTTTTCTTTTTTTTAGCTACTAAAGAACCTCTGGGAAAATAATATATACAATCAAATATGATCCATCCTAATAGTATTTGAATTTTAGAGACAATTGTGATATTTTTTAAAACTTAGCATCTTACTGATTATTCACTTATTTAATGACAATTAATATCCCCTTGATGTGTTATTTTTTTAATTCCCAGCTAAGACCGAACTCAGTGGCTCATCCTGTAATCCCAGCAATTTGGGAGGCCGAGGTGACTGGATTGCCTCACGCTGCAGGTTTGGTACCCTCCCGGGCAAATTGGTGAGACCTGGTCTCTACAATAAAATAAAATATTTACCCAAGGTTGATACTGCACACCTGTAGTTCCGGGTACTTTGAAGGCTGAGGCAGCAGAATGACCATAGCCCAGTACGTTGACTGGGGTCACCATGACAGTGACACTGCACTGCAGCCTGGGCTACAGGAAAAGACTCTAAACTAAAAAAAAAATAAATTCTTAGATGGATAGCGTCATGTTTAGATCCATCTCTAAAAGTCGATGCAGAACTAAATCTTATTTGATTCTGGTTAAACCTCATAGCAGAGGATTTTCTTCCCATCATTGAAGTCCCCAATCCTTTAAAGAAAGAGTTTCTTCCTTTCAAGGTGGTGAATAAAGCACTTCCAGCAACTCTAAGCAACACCCTACCCAAGCACAGTGGTGGCTGCCCTGGGACTCACTTTTCTCTCCAAGTGACTCATGGCACCTTCTTTTTTTGCACTGTGATTAGAAGTGTTCTGGGAGACTGACTCCTGGGGGTTTGTAAACATTAGTAACAACCAGGATCTCTTTGGACAGCATCTTCTAATGACACAGCTTATACTTATGATGGCAATCGTGAAGAATATTTAATGACATTTTAATGAGGCAAATAGGATTTCTGGGCTAATGTGGTTGACCTGCTGTGAATACAAACATCAATCACTTGACCCTCATCTGTTGGTAATCCATTGCTATTACAACACAGCTGCTGTGGGTTGATTTTATGATAACGAGGGGTATAAGTTGTAGATACAAAAAATGGATAGCTGGGATGTAAAATGCTGCAGCCAGTAAGGAAAACAGTTTGACAATACTGCAAAAGAGTAAACACAAAAGTTTCTACATGACCCAGAGTTTTATTCCTGGGTATATACACGAAAGTGTATGTGAAAATTCATCACAGCAATATTTATAATAGCTAAAATGTAGAAACAATTGAAATGCCTATCAACTGAAGAATAT
>NW_007244649.1:0-597 GCF_000164805.1 Carlito syrichta
GCTAGCTGACATAACTAGCTGACTTACATAGCTATCTTCCTAGGTAGCCAGCTGACTTAAGTAGCTGAAATAACTAGCTAGCTTGATGGCTATCCATGTGATTTAACTAATTTTTTAACTAACTAACCAGCTGGATAGGCTTCTGACATAACGAGCTGACTTAACTAGCTAGCCAGCTGGTTTCCAACTGACTTAACAAGCTGAGTTAACCAGCTAGTCTGCTGGCTAGTCAGCTGACTTAAGTAGCTGGGTGCCTATCTAGCAAGCTGACTAGCAAACTGACTTACCTAGCTGACTTAAGCTAGCAAGGTGGCTAACCAGCTCACTTAACTAGTTAGCTACTTACCTAGCCATCAGGCTATCCAGCTGACTTAACTGTCTGACTTGAAAAGGCAGCCTGGAGGCTAGCAATATGACTTATCTAGCTAGCTACCTACATAGACAGCTGTCTAGACAGCTGACTAAAGTAGGTGACTAGACCAGCTAGCCAGTTTGCTAACCAGCTTACTTAACTCAAAGACATCACTATCTAGCCACTTAGCTATCTAGCTGACTTTACTAGCTAGCTACCTACCTTGCCAGTTGGCTAGCCAGCTC
>NW_007244650.1:0-2461 GCF_000164805.1 Carlito syrichta
CCAGCTGGCTAGCTAGTAAGTCAGCTCGTTATGTCAGAAGCCTATCCAGCTGGTTAGTTAGTTAAAAAATTAGTTAAATCACATGGATAGCCATCAAGCTAGCTAGTTATTTCAGCTACTTAAGTCAGCTGGCTACCTAGGAAGATAGCTATGTAAGTCAGCTAGTTATGTCAGCTAGCTAGCTAGTTAGGTCAGCTAGTTAAGTCAGCTGGCTAGCTAGATAGTCAGCTAGGTAGCTAGCTAGTTAAGCCAGCTAGCTAAGACAGCTGGCTAGCTAGGTAGCTAGCTCATTAAATCAGCCAGTTAAGTCAGTGAACTAATTCAACAGGCTAGCCAGCTGCCTAGCTGGGTAGCTAGCTATTTAAGTCAGCTGACTAGACAGCTAGCTATCTAGTTAAGAAACCTAGTTAAGTCAGCTCACTAGCCAGCTGCTTAGGTAGGTAGTTTGGTAGTTAAATCAACTGGCAAATCAGTGGGCTACGTATTTAGCTAGCTAGTTAACTCAGCTGGCTAGCTAGGTAACTAGGCAGTTAGGTCAACCTGCTAGCCAGCTGGCTAGCAACATAAGTCACCTATTTAAGTCAGCCGGCTAGACAACTGGCTTGCTGGGTAGCTAGTTAGTTAAGTCAGTAGTCTAGTCAACTGGCTAGCTAGTTAAGCCACCTAGTTAAGTCAGCTGGATATACAGCTTGCCAGCTGGGAAGCTTACTATTTACCTCAGCTGTCTAGTCAGTTGGCTAGCTAGTTAAGATCACCTATTAAAGTCAGCTAACTAGCTAACTTGCTAGCTATAGGGCTATCTAGTTAATTCAACTGTCTAGTAGACAGGCCAGCTATTTAAGTCAGCTAATTAAGTCAGCTGGCTAGCCAGCTGGCTAGCTAGGTAGCGAGCATTTTAAGGCAGCTGTCTAGCCAGGCGGATAGCTAATCAAGTCAGCTAGTTAAGTCTGCTGACTAGCCAGCTAGCTAGCTAGGTAGAGAGCTATTTAATTCAACTGGGGAGTCAGCTGGCTAACTAGTTAAGTGAGCTATCTGGGTCAGCTTGATAGCTGGTTAAGTCAAGTAGTTAAGTCAGTTGGCTAACCAGCTAGATAGCTAGGTACCAAGCTAGTTAAGTCAGCTAGCTAGCCAGTTTGCTGCCTAGTAAAGTCAGCTAGTTAATTCATCTGGCTTCCCATTTGGCTAGGTAAGTACCTAGCTAGTTAAGTCAGCTGGCTAGCCAGCTGGCTAGCTGGTTAATTCAGCTAGTCAATTCAGTTAGCCAGACAGCTGGCTAGCTAGTTAAATCAGACAGATAAGTCAACTGGATAGCTTCTTGCGTCAGTTATTTAAATCAGCTGGCTACCCAGCTGCCTATCTTGGTAGCTAACTACTTAAGTCGGCTGACTAGCCAGCTGTCTAGCTAGTTAAGTCATCTAGTTAAGACAGCTCGCTAGCCAGCTGGCTAGCTAGGTAGCTAGGTAGTTAATACAGTGGGCAAGCCAGCTTGCTAGTTAAGTCGGCTGCCTAGCCAGCTGGCTAGCTAGAGATGTCAGCTAGTTAAGTCAGCTGGCTACCAGCCAGCTAACTAGTTATGTCAGCTAGTTGAGTCAGCTGGCTAGCCAACTGGTTAGCTGGATAAGTGAGCTAGTTAATTCAAGTGACAAGCCAACTGGCTAGCTGGGTAGCTACATAGTTAATTCACCTGGCTAGCCAGCTGGCTAGCTGGTTAGGTCAGCTAGGTAAGTCAGCTGGCTAGCCACCTAGCTAGGTAGGTAACTATTAATTAAATCAGCTGGTTAGCCAGCTGTCAAGCTAGTTAAGTAAGTTAGTTAAGTGAGTGGCTAGCCAGCTGGCTAGCTGGGTGGCTAGCTAGTTAAGTCAGCTAGGTAATTCATCAGGCTTCCCAGCTGCCTAGGTAGGTAGCTAGGTAGTTAAGTCAGCTGGCTAGCCAGCTGGCTAGCTGGTTAATTCAGCTAGTTAATTCAGCTGGACACCCAGCTGGCTAGCTAGTTAAATCAGATAAATAAGTCAGCTGGCTAGATAGTTGATTCAGTCTGTTAAGTCAGCTGGCTAGCCAGCTGCCTATCTGGGTAGCTAACTACTTAAGTCAGCTTACTGGCCAGCTGGCTAGCTAGTTAAGTCACCTAGTTAAGTCAGCTCACGAGTCAGCTAGTTAGCTAGGTAGCTAGGTATTTAATTCAGTGGGTAAGCCAGTGGTATACATCGGTAGCTAGCTAGTTAAGTCAGCTAGGTAATTCATCTGACTTCCCAGCTGGCTAGGTAGGCAGCTAGCAAGTTCAGTCAGCTGGCTAGCCAGCTGGCTAGCAGGTTAATTCAGCTAGTTAATTCAGCTGCACAGCCAGCTGGCTAACTAGTTAAATCAGATAAATAAGTCACCTGGCTAGATAGTTGATGCATTCCGTTAAGTCAGCTGGCTTGGCAGCTGCCTATCTGGGTAGCTAAATACTTAAGTCAGCTG
>NW_007244651.1:0-675 GCF_000164805.1 Carlito syrichta
CTAGCTAGCTACGTAGCTTCCCAGCTGACTTAAATACTTAGCTAACTAGCTAGCTACCAGCTAGCAAGCTGACTTAAATAGCTAGCTGCCTAGTTGGCTAGCTGACTTAACCAGCTTGCTAAATATTTAACTTAATCATTATCTAACGTGCTAGCTAGATGACTTAATTATCTGACTTAACTCGTTAGCTAATGTGCTGCCTAGCTGACACATCCAACTAACTTAACTCGTTAGCTAACTAGCTGGCTAGATGACTCATCCAGCTTACTAACTCCTTAGCTAACTAGCTAACTAGCCTACTCAACCAGCTGACTCCACCAGTTTGCTAACTAGCTAGCTAGCTAATTCAACCAGCTGCCTTAACCCGTTAGTTACCTAGCTAACTACTTGACTCAGCCTGCTGACTTAACCTGTTATCTCGCTAGCTAACTAGCTGTCTTAACAAGCTGACTAAATTAGAAAGCTGACTTAACTAGCTATCTTAGCTAGCTGACTTAACTACTTAGCTAGCTGACTTAATTGGGTGACTTAACTAGTTATTTAGCTCACTTAACTACCTGAATTAGTTAGCTAACTATATAACTAGCTGAATATCCAGCGGACTTATCTAATTACCTAAGTAGTTAGGTAGCACAATTAAGTAGCTGACTTAAATAGTTAGCTAACTAGTGAGCT
>NW_007244652.1:0-595 GCF_000164805.1 Carlito syrichta
TAGTTAGCTAACTATATAACTAGCTGAATATCCAGCGGACTTATCTAATTACCTAAGTAGTTAGGTAGCACAATTAAGTAGCTGACTTAAATAGTTAGCTAACTAGTGAGCTAGTTGACTGAGCTAGCTGAGTTAGCTTGCTGGCTGGTTAGCTAGCTTACTTAGCTAGTTGACTTAACTAGTTGGCTAACGAGATAGCTAGCTGAGTTAACGAGTTGGTAACCAGTTAGCTAACTGTTTTAACTAGTTGTTAAACGAGTTAATTGGCTGACTTAACTAGTTGGATAACGAGTTAGTTAGGTTACTTAACTTGTTGGCTGACAAGTTGCAAGACTAGTTAGCTGGTTTAACACGTTGGCTGACTACTCATCCAACTTATTACCTGGCTTAACAAGGAAGTCCACTAGTTGGCCGACTAGTTACCTTGGTCAATGAGTTGACTGATGAGTTGGCTCACTAGTTAGCACGATTAACTAGATAGCTGGTTGGTTTCCTGACATAACTGGTTGGCCGACTATTTAGCTGACTAGTTGGCTGTCCTATTTGGCCGCCTAGTTAGCAGAGCTAACTTCTCAGCTCCCAAGTTGGCCGACTA
>NW_007244653.1:0-1072 GCF_000164805.1 Carlito syrichta
GTCGGTTGACTAGTTAGCTGGTTTAACACATTGGCTGACTATTCGGCCAACATGTTAGCTGGCTTAACAAGGTGGACCACTAGTCGGCCGATTAGTTAGTTCAGTGAAACACTTGAGTGATGAATTGGCCCACTAGTTGGCACGGTTAACTAGTTGTGTGGCTGGTTTCCTGACATAAGAAGCCATCAGACTAGTTGGCTGACAAGTTGACTGGGCTAACTAGTCGGCCAACTAGTTACCTGAGCTAATATTTCATCTGACATGTTGGCCGTCTATTTGGCAGACTTGTTAACTGACATAACTGGTTGACCAGCTAGTCGGCTGACAATTTAGCTGACTTAACTAGTCTGCAGGCGAGTAAGCCGACTGGTCAGTTGAATTAACTAGTTGGCAGGTGAGTGAGCTGAATGGTCAGCTGACTTAACTAGTCGGCCAGCGAGTGAGCCAACTGGTCGGTGGACTTAACTATTCAGCTAGAGTGTGAGCTGACTGGTCAGCTGGCTTTAGTCGGCTGGCAAGTGAGCTGACTGGTCAGAAGACTTAAGTAGTCGACTGGTGATTGAGCCAACTGACGAGACAACTTATCTAGTCAGTTGTCAAGTGAGCCAATGAGTGAGCTGCCTTTACTAGTGGACTTGCAAGCTGACTTAACAGCCTAGCTACATAGCTAACCAGATGGCTAGCAAGCTGGCTTAACTAGGTGACTTAACTAGCTACCCAGCTTGATAGCCAGCTGACTTAACTAGCTAGATATACAACTAGACAGCTGGCTAGCCAGCTGACTTAAGTAGCTGATTAACTAGCTAACCAACTCACTTAGCAAGCTGACTTAATTAGCTAGCTTCCTAAATAGCCAGCTGTCTTTACAACCTAAAATAACTAGCTACCTAGCTACCTATCTAGCTAGCTTGCCAATTAAACTAGCTGACTTAATTAGCTAGCCAGCTGACATAACTAGCTGACTTAACTAGCTAGCACCTAGCAAGCCAGATGACTTAACTAGCTGTGATAACTAGTTAGCCAGCTGTCTAGTCATCTGAATTGGCTAGCATTTTGACTAACTAGCGAGCTG
>NW_007244654.1:0-758 GCF_000164805.1 Carlito syrichta
CCAAACTGCTGGGATGACAGGCGGCGCTACTGAGCCCGCCCTCAGCTGAGAATGAAAAAATAACACATCAAGGGAATATTAATTGGCATTAAATAAATGAATAAGCAGTAGGAAGATGAGTTTTTAAAAATATCACAGTTGTCTCTAAAATTCAAATATATTCAGGATGGATCATATTTAATTGTATATATTGCTTCCCCAGAGTCTCGCTAGTAGCTAAAAAAAGAAATACAAAGAAAACAAAAGGGATGTAGAGTTTGCTGAACAGACACTACCATGTGCATTTCAAAGTGGTATTCTTAAAGTCGTGAACAACTGACCTTTTGACCCCAAACTGTAAGCAAAGCATGCACTCTCCCTGCCACATGGAAATCTTGGAACTGATCCTGGTAATTTACACTCATAATTTTGATAACTTTTGTAGATTAGGTGTATTGTATTAATTTAATGATTTTGCTTTTTATTGCACATTCTATTTGGGATCTCACCTCCCTGTCATTTACAATCCCGTGCCAATGGGTTTTATCCTCCTAGTTTTATATTGGGTTCTAACTCTGAAGGCAAAAGGAAAACAGTAAAATGGTTTCTCAAAAAATTAAAAATAAAGCTATTATTTGACCCAGAAATCCCACTTTAGGGTATATATATATATTCAAAAACTAAAATAAAATTAGTATCTAAAAGCAATATCAGCACTCGTACACTCATTGCAGCTTTATTTTCAATAGTCAAGACTTGGAAATAATCTGTGTCCACCA
>NW_007244655.1:0-791 GCF_000164805.1 Carlito syrichta
CTCTGGCTTGTTGGGGATTTTTCAGATTTTGGTACTGAAAGTTCTGAGCCCTCAAACTCCTCCATCCCAGCAAGTCAGGACCGCTGGTCACCCTTTGCATTCTAGTCAGTGTGAACTAAGTTCTTAGGGTGTTCCCAAAAAAGCGTCCGTTGCTCATTTGGTTGGCTGCAACCTAATGCTCAGGAGATAACTAAGCCACTTACCTCCCATACATTAATGTCACTTAGACAGAACTCTAGCTTTGAGTCAGGGGTGGAGGACTCTGCCCAGCAGGAGGTTTTTCAGGCCCAGGTACAAGTATCTGCTATAGGAAGAAACCCCCATATGGATTCATGTGAGGCAGGAAGGGCAGAGAATGTCGCTGTGGGCTGAGCCCAGGAAAACATCTACGATGTCTGCCTCTGGGCTCATTGCATGACATGGAGGAGAGTGTAGGTTTGTTTCTGATCTGAGGTTTAAATGTAGATTCAGTAACCGCCCACCCACTGGAAGATGGGGGACCAGGGAGGAAAAGGAGCAATATGCTCCAGAGTGAAACTCCCTAATCCCAGTCCCAGGTGTCTGAGTCATGGCCCAGGGAGAAGGCAGGCACAGGAGAAAGCCTCTTCCATATATTTACAAAGAGCCAAGAACATTGTCTCCAAGGAAATACTCTTGAGATTCTTTATGGTTTATTAAAAAGGTGGAAAGTATTAAATAGTTTTATCTGAATCTGAAATACTCCACGAGTGGAATAAAAGTTTGTCTTTATTTTTGTGATGTTGAGAGATATTTTTGATTTCCAGTCCTTG
>NW_007244656.1:0-885 GCF_000164805.1 Carlito syrichta
TTTAGTTTTTTACGATGTTTCACACTGTTTTTCCATAGAAACGACACTACATTTCTAACAATATTCCTACCAACAGTGTATATGAGTTCCCTTTTCTCTGCATCTTCAAAATCTGTTACTTTTTGTCTTTTTAATAATAGACATTCAAACTTGGGAAAGATGATACCTCATTGTGTTTTTGATTTGCATTTCCTTGATAGAAATGTTGAGCAGTTTTTCATATACTTGTAGGTGGTAATTTGCATGTGTCTGTTCATGTCTTTGGTCATTTTTTAATTTTTAATTTTTATTTTTTTGAGAAAGCAGGATTTATTGAGAGGACAGAAAGCTCCCACAATGGGAGGAGACCCAAGGGGGGTGATGCTTTGCCCATTTTTTAATGAATTATTTTTTGTTTGTTATTTAGATTTTTTCCTCTGTTGGGTTATTTGAATTATTTGTATATTCTGGATATCATTCTCCTGTTGAACAAAAATTTTGCAAATATTTTCTCCCATTGAACAAGTTTTTTCTTCACTTTGTTGATCATTTTTTTCCACTGCACTGAAGCTTTTTAGTTTAAGTCTCATTTGTTTAGTTTCGGTTTTGTTGCCTACACTTTTGAGGTCTTATACATTCTTTGCGTAGACCATGTCCAGCAGAGATTTTCCTACATTTTCTTCTAGCATTTTTATAGTTTCAGGTCATACATTTAAATCTTTAATCCATTTTGAGTTGATTTTTATGTATGGTGAGAAATGGGGTCCAGTTTCATCCTTCTGTATATGACTGTCTTGTCTTTCCAGCACCATTTATTCGAGAGCATGTCCTTTATTCATTTTCCCTATTCATATTTTTTACAGAAGCATAAGAGAGAGTATCCATGTCTTACTACCTCATAAACTG
>NW_007244657.1:0-2836 GCF_000164805.1 Carlito syrichta
CCTTGCAATCTGTCCATGCAGTGGGGTTATAGGTTACTTCCCTGAAAGTAAAATGAGGTTAAAAAAGGGAAAAGAATGGAGGAGGGAGTGGGTGGAAGAGGGGGGTAGAGAGGGTGTGGGTTGAAGAGGGGGATTAGAGAGAGAGTGGAGTAAGAGGGACAACAGACAAACGTACTAACAGATGAAAAGAGACACAAAGACGGAAACAAGTAAAAAGAAAAACAGTAACAACTACAAACTAACCAATAGCCATAGGGAAAAACCAAAACATACAATGATGCAAACACACAAGCTGAACAACCTCCTTATTGGTGTGCTATTCCTCTATACAAAGATGGGGTCTACAGACAGAAAAAAAATAGAATAAAGTCAGTAAACTAACAGAACCAACCAAGCACACACTGAGACTTTTCCTTTAAGTTATTTGAGCTCTGATTTCTAGCTGTCTTTGCAGGCTGGTAGATTTGTTCGCAGTTAAGGTCAGTTGCCTCTGGCCTGCTGTGGAGGGGAGTTCAGATCTGGCCTGTGTCTATTTAGTAAGGGGAAGAGATTCTGTCCTTCCAAATTTATTGTTGTAACCTTGGATCCCCAGCAGGTGGTACTAATCTCAGCACTCCAGTTGATCTTTTTCCGCAGCAGCTGCAGACTGCCAGGTAATGCAAGCCAGGTGGGGTGGAAGTCAGAGACTGCCTAGGACAGGAGGGAGCAGGCAACAGTAGTGGTGGTGGCAGCCACCACTTCATGGTGTGTGAAAGGAATTCCACAATCTTGGCTCTGGGCAAGGGGTAGGGTGTGGCAGTGGCCAAAGTGGTGGCAGTTTCAGTAGAGTGTGCCTGGGGGGGCTTCATGGTCTGGAGCCATGTGTCACCTCAGGCATGGCCGGGGTGATCGGGAGCTGCTGCCATGCCTGAGACTGAGATAGTTAAAGTGGATGAGGGGGCAGCTGAGCATCTTGTGTAGAGCAGGCTGCTGACAATGTTAGCTGCAGGCCCCCAGGGGAGAGCTAGCGTCTTTATGTGTGTTCTCTTTCATGGAGGGTCTCACAGACCAAACTGCCCATCGCCATCCTTCTGGAAGTCCCCAAATTAGGGTTTTGATAATTTTGCTTTTCCAGTTTCCTTAGGTGATTTGTCATGCTGTTAACTTGTGATCCTTCCATTTTCTTCATGCGTATTCATAGAGATATGAATTTCCCTCTTAGTACTGCTTTCATGGAACACCAGAGTTTTGGTAAGATATTTCTTTGTTTTTGTTTGTTTCTGGTTATCTTTTAATCTCTGTTTTGATTTCTATGTTGACTCAGGAGTTATTGAGCATCATGATGTTTACTGTCAATGTTTTTGTGGGTTTCAGGGAAACTTTGTTGGTGTTGATGTTTATTTTTATTCTACTGTGGTCTGACAAGATGCATGGCAGAATATAAGTCTTACGGAGTGTGTTTTTGCTTGATTTATTGCCGAGGTTGTGGTTGACATGAGAGTAAGTCCCTGTGGTCAGGAGTAGAATGTATATTCCATGGTTTTTGGTTGGATTGTTCTGTAGGTATTAAAGTCCATTTGGTAAAGCATCACATTGAAGTTTTGTATCTCCTTGTTGACTTTTTGTCTTGATGACCTGTCTAGAGTTGTTGGTGAAGTGTTTAAGTCCCCAACTATGATAGTGTTAGAGTCCATATCTTTTTTTTTAACCTAGAAGTTGCTTTATGAAAGCTGGTGCTTCTATGTTGGGTGCATATATGATTATGACGGATATTTCTTATTGATGGCTTGAACCTTTTATCTATGTAGTGACCTTCCATATGTTTTAAAATTTTTGATAGCTTAAAGGGGAATTTGTCTGATATTAAGATCACAATTCCTACTTTCTTTTGTGCTCCATTTACCTGAAATTTTGTTTCCCACCCTCTTACTTTGAGTCTGTCAGTGTCCTTTCTGGTGAGATGTGTCTCTTAGAGACAATATGTTGTTGCATCATGATAGTTTATCCAATTTACCATTGCATGTCTTTTCAGTGGTACATTTAGTTCATTCACATTTAGGTTAGTTAATGAGATGTGAGAGTTTATCCCTATCTTGAGGTTCTTATAGCATTTGTTGTTGCTGCTGTTTGCTTGAGCATTTACAATCAACTACATTCCAAAATTGTTTCATTTTCAAGGATTTTTATGGAAAAGACTCTGACAAGTTCTGTGGAATACAGGTTTCTGATAACTTGAAGATTACATCATTGTGGAGGAAAAGAATTCCGAAAACTACAATGAAGTAATTGATGGATTCATAAAACTACTAATCAAAGATGAGTAAAACAAGAATTAATTACATAAGACTAGATAAGTGAATGACTTTTTTGTCTGAAGCATTGCTGACTCTTTTTTCCCCCAAGTTAAAAGTAACTTTCTCTCCTATCTATAGCTTATAGCAATTTGACAAAATACGGTTCATAAAACAGATATGAAGCATGTATCTTTTTCTCTCTATCTGATCCCTCCAGAATTTAGAAACTGTTAATAAGTATTATAATTTTCATAATAATGTTTGTTGTGTATGTTCAGCAAGAACCTTTTTTCTTTGCAACAGGACACAATTGAAAACATTGATTATATTACCAAGACTTTGACTGGAATGTCATATTTTCAAATATGACCAGAAAAGTTTGAGGAACTGAGGTTAACTTTATGAAGCAACTGTTTATAAAGCATGTTGAATAAACTGACATAGAGCTCAGCTTAAAGGGATCCTGGTCTTAGAGGTGAGAAAAGTATGTCACTGCCAGGAAAGTCAAGGACCCTATAATCCTTTAAGGGATTTAAAGAAAAAAGATATTCAGCCAGGCTTGG
>NW_007244658.1:0-414 GCF_000164805.1 Carlito syrichta
AGCTACCTAGAAAGACAGCTGGATAACCAGTAGACTTAACTATCTGACATAACTAGAACCATGATTGCTAGCTAGCTGACTTAACCACCTACTTACATATGTAGACCACTGGCTTGCCAGTGGACTTAACTACCTAACTACATAGCTAACCTGCTGGCCAGCGAACTGACTTAACTAGGTGTATTAACTAGCTAGCAACTTAACTAACTAAGTGACTCAATTAGCTAGCTACCTGCCAAGTCCGATGACTTAACTAGCTGCTTTAAGTAGCTAGCTCCCTAGCTAGCTATCATTTAGCTAACTGACTTAACTAGCTGACGTAACTAGCTAGCTAGCTGACATATATAACTGAATAAAATAGCTAGCTACCTAGCTATTCAGCTGACTTAACTAGCTGAAATAAGTAGCGAGCCA
>NW_007244659.1:0-1014 GCF_000164805.1 Carlito syrichta
AACTACAGAAATTTTCTTGTGGTCGGGCTGGTGGGAATTGGGACATTGGATTTAGAAGATTCCACATTTTGGGATGGTCTTGTTAAGGGGAACCAGTAATCTTGGATTCCAGTTCCCCAAGGAACTTATGGGAGTCTTTCTCTTGATATCCAAATAATTGGAATGCTAGGACACCAGGAAATGTCTCAGTGCCTTGTTGAGAATGAAGCAGGATTCTGGGTAATGGGCATCCTCATATACAGGAAAGCACGACCACATGCTAAGGAAGAATGAGGAGTTTTGGTTGCACTAGTCCTCAATCCCAAAAATCCACAGGGCGTCTGATTAAGAGGTAACCAAGAATTCGGCTTTTGAAGTAGGAATCTGGGTAATAGGAGAATTCATATAGAGGAAATTGCACTGACTATTGCTAAGGAAGACTAAAAAAATATGGTTACACGTGTCCTCAATCACAAAAAAATTCAGGGCGTCAGCTAAGTGCTAAACACAAATCAGGGTTTTTGATGCACAAATCTGGGGAAATGGAGTCCTCATATACAGGCAATTGCCCGGCCCTTTGGTAAGTAAGAATAAGGAATCTGGGTTACACGTGTTATCAGTCTCCAAAAACAGGGTGCCTTGATAAGGGCTAAAGAAGATTCAGGGTTTCGAAGCAGGGATGTGGCTTACAGTCCTCATTACAGGAAACATCATGGCATCTTGCTAAGGAAAAATATGGAATGTGTTTTACACTGTTCCTCAAACACAACAGCTACATGGCGTCTTTTAAGGGCTAAAAAAAATCATGGTTCAAAACAGGAATCCGGGGAAAGGCAGTCCTCATACACAGGACACTACACGGCCTCTAGCGAAGGAAGAATAAGGAATCTGTGTTACACGAGTCCTCAGTTCAAAAAAATTCTCAGGGCTTCTTGCTACGGGACAAACAAGAAACAGGGCTTCAAAGTCCCCTCATGTTGTGAAGCTATTTACCTTGTGGATACTACGAATCAGTCAATTCAGGACTCCAGCAAC
>NW_007244660.1:0-1790 GCF_000164805.1 Carlito syrichta
ATTCTGGTCTTCTCGATACTTTAATGAAATATGGCACTACAAGTCCATTTAGATACTGGATCCATTAACGCCAAATTCGAGGACACAAGTAATCATACCGGAGTTTTTGAATGTAAACCCTGGGTTCAGGGTTACCTCATACTCCAGAAACTTCTGGTAGTTCAGCTATTCGGAATTAGGACCTTGAATTTAGATGTTGCACCAAGTTTAGCAGAAATTTTTGGAGGTCACCAGGGTCTTGGTTTCCAATTCCACAGGAACATTCTGGAGTCTTTCTATTGGGAGCCACGTTTCTGGACTTTCAGGGCACTGGGTAACATCTGGTCATAGAGCTGAGAACGAAACTGGAATCTGAGACACTATGTCCCTAGAAAGCTTCTACTCATGATACCAATGTGGAACAAGAAAAATCAGTTTCCGTGAGACCAGCAAACTTCTGGGCAGTTGGAAATTTTTCCCTGACTTAAGGAAGTTCTCATAACTAGAAGCCTACAGGATTTTTCTAAATGCTAATCAGGCATTTGGGAGTCCCAGTTCCCACATTTTTCAGAGCTAATTTCTATATCCGTACCACAAATCTGTCATTACCAATCACCAGGAACCAACTGCTGGTCTTCTTAGTTGCAATAGAGAATAAGTCCATCTTCTTGGCTTTTCTTGCAGGAGGCTGTAATGCCAGATTCCACAACCCAATGTATCATCTCGCCATTTTTACTGTACTTTCTGGCTTCAGGTTTACCTCCTAATCCAGAAACTTCTACTGGAATTTTAGATTGATTTCCTAACTTGGGAATAGGAGTTCCCAAATATTTAGGACGTATTCTTAAAGGGGATCCAGCAATCTTGGTTTCCAGGGCCCTCCTGATCTTTTGGGTGAAGGAATAGTGGTATATAAGAGATTTTACTTACACATTGTCAGGTACCGTCCCGGAGTCTTACTGAGAACAAAAAAACTCTGGGTTACGTGCGTCGACAATCCAAGAAATCTACCTGGCCACATTATAAGTGCTAATCTGGAATGTGGGCTTCTAGTTCCCCACATTATTTAGTGCTACAAGTCTCGTGGATATGACAATTTTGCCATTATAGATTCTCAGCAACTTTTTGGTCTTCTTGATAATTGTAACCGAGAATGCTGACTTACAAGTCCGTTGGGGTCCTCAGGACGACAACGGGCAGATTCCAGAACACAAAGAATCTTATCATCATATTTGTAGGTAACTCTCGTCTTAAAATGTACCTGGTAATCCTAAAACTTCCGTTTGTCTTTCAAATCGAATAGGGGCCTAGTGTTTTGAGCTTTCCAAATTTTATTAGGTACTTTGAAGGGTAATCAGGATTCATGGATTCCACACCCTAGGAAACTTCTGGGCATCTGCCTATTTGTATACAGAGTTTTGAGATCCACACCCTGAGGGAAAATCAAGGCATCTTGCTGAGTACGAAAAGGAAACACAGTTCTAGGAGTCCTCATTTGCCAGAATCTACAGGACTTCTACATAAGTCTTAATCAGCAATCTGGGCTTCAATGTCAACATATTTTTCAGAGCTACTTTTTCCCTGGATACCCTAAATCTGTCATTAGGGATCCCCAGGAACTTTCTGGTCCACTTGAGAGTTGTAATCGAGGATCTGGCCCTACAAATCCTTTTGTGTTCTAGGAACATCTACAAACATATTTAGGTACCCCAGGAACCAAATGACATGTTGGTACAAAATCCCTCGATTCAGGTTACCTCAAACTACAGAAATTTCTTGTGGTCGGGCTGGTTGGAATTGGGACATTGGAG
>NW_007244660.1:2241-10163 GCF_000164805.1 Carlito syrichta
AGGGCCGATGGTGTTGCAGTGGCCAAATATTTAGTAAGTATTTTTAAGGTAACCAAGAATCATGGATTCCTCATCCCTAGGAAACTCCTGGGCATCTGACCTTTTGGATACAGTGTTTTGTAATCACATGGTCAGGAAAAATCAGGGCATCTCGCTGAGAAGGAAAATGGAATCCTGGTTCTTGGAGTTCTCTTTTGCAGAAGTCTACAGGTCCTCTTATAAGGTTTAATCAGGAATCTGGGTTTCTAGATCCCCACATAGTTAGGGTGTCTTGTACAAGGGTACCAGGAATCTTGGATTCCAATTGCCCCAATAAACTTCGGGGAGTCTTACTATTGTTATCCAAACAACTTGAATTCTACAACACTAGGAAATAACTCGGTGTCTAGCTGAGAATGAAGCAGGAATCTGAGTAATCGCAGTACACATACTGCACTGCCTCTTGCTAAGGATGAACAAGGAATCTGGGTTACATGAGTCCTCAATCCCGAAAATCAACAGGGCGTCTTGCTAAGGTCTAAACAAGAATCAGGTCTTCGAGCTCCCTTCATGTTTTGAGCTATTTGATATGTGGATATTATGAATCAATCATTCCTGAACTCCACCAACACTCTGGTATTCTTAATAGTTGAGAACGATAATCTGGAACTACAAGTCCATTCAGATACTCGGAACCTCTAACGCCAGATTCCAGGACACTAGTAATCATCTCGGATTTTTTGTATGTAAGCCCTAAATTCAGTGTTACCTCATACTCCAGAAACTTCAGTGACTTTGCTGTTTGGAATTAGGACTTTGAGTTTTGGTGTTCAAATTTTTAGGAGGTATTTTTTGGAGGGAACCAGGAATCTTAGAATCCACGTCGCCAGGCATATTCTTATCATCTTTTTATGTGTATACAAGAGTCTGACTTACAGGTCAAAAGGAAACATCTCGTCGATTTGCTTAGAACGAAATAGGAATCTGGGTCAATGTGTCCCTTAAAAGTTTCTACACGTGTTACAAAAATAGAACTGGGAAACTCGGTTTACATGCAACTTGCAATCATCTGGCCAATTGCTAACTTATCCCTGGCTTAAGACAGTGCTCATACTGAGAAATCGACAGGTACTTTGGCTAAATGCTAATCTGGAAACTATGAGTCTTGGTCCCCATATTATTCAGAGCAACGTCCTATATGCATACCAAAAATCGGGCATTACTAATTCCCAGGAACTTGCTGCACCTCTTGATAGTTGTAACTGAGAATCCAGCCGTTCGTATCACAGGGTCCTGAAAGGCCAGATTCCACAATCAAAGCATCATCTTGCCATTTGTTAATGTGACCACTGGCTTCAGGTTTAACTTGTAGCCTAGAAAGTACTGCTGGACATTCGTTATGGTATTCAGAATATGTGATTAAGGTTTCCCACATATTTAGGACATATTCTTAAGTGGGAACCAGCAATCTTGGATTCCAGATTCCTGGGAAACTTCTGGCCTTATGAGTATTGGTATGTAAGAATTTGGACATCCACATCACCAGAAAACGTCCGAATGTTGTTCTCATAATAAAAAAGGAATCTGGGTTATGGGAGGCCTCAATCCATGAATTTTACAGTGCTCCATTATAAACGCTTATCTGGAATCTGGGCTTCTAGTTTTCCTAATTCTTCAGAGCAACTTGACAGTTGGAAAGGACAAGTGTCATTATAGATTCCCAGCAGCCTTCTGCTTTCTAGATTATTGTAACCAAGAACCAGTCTCTGCGATTCAGTTGGTTTCCTCCGGACAATTAAACCAGATTCCAGAACTGAAAGAATCATCTCGTTATATTTGTGTGTAAAACTTGTTTTTAGATGTTTCCTGTAATCTTAAACTTCCGTGCATCTATTTAATATGGGCTGTGTCTTTTGAGGTTGCGAAGCATGTAGTGCATATTTGTAAAGGTAACCAGGAATCACGGATTCCACATCCCTGGGAAAAGGCTTGCATTTTTCAATTTCCATACATAATTTTGGAATCCAGATCGCCAGGGAAAATCTGGGCATCTTGCTGAGAATGAGAAGAGAATCCGGGTTCAGGGAGTCCTCAATCATCAAACTCTGTATGGCCTCTCAATAAGTTTAATGAGGAATCTGGGCTTGTAGGTTCCTACATTTCAGAGCTACTTGCTGTGTGGTTACCTAAAACCTCTAATTACAGATCCAAGACGATTCTAGTCCTCTAGATTGTTGTAATCGAGCATCTGAACCTACAAATCCTTTTGTTTCTTATGATCATCTTTGGCCATAATCCAGTTACCCCAGAATCAATTGACATTTTGCAACAAAATCCCTTGCATTAGGTTACCTCAAAATACCGAAAATTCTTTTGGTCAGGCTAGTGGGAATTGGGATATTAGGTTTAGAGTATTCCACATTTTTACGATGTCTTGTTAAGGGGAATCTGGTAACTTGGATTACATTTCCCAGGTACTATATGGGAGTCTTTCTATGGATATCCAAAAAACTGGAATTCTACATTCATCAGGAAATATCTCAGGTATTTCTGAGAATGGAGCAGGAATCTGCGTCAAGGGAGTCCTCATATATGAAAAACTGCATGGACTCTTGCTACGGGAGAAAAAGGAATCTTGGTTACACGAGTACTCAAATCCCAAAAACCTACAGTCGTTCTTACTAAGGGAGAAAAAAGTATCAGGGATTTGAAGCATGAATCTGAGGAATGGGATTCCTCTTATATAGGAATCTTCACCACCTCTTGCTAAGGATGAATAGGGAATCTGGTTTACACATGTCCTCAATCTTAAAAACCTACAGGGCGTCTTTTTAACGGTAAACAAGAATAAGGGTTTTGAAGTAGGAATCTGGATAATGGGGGTCTTTATATACAGGAAACTACACAGCCTCTTGCTAAGAAAGAATAAGGAATCTGGTTTCACGAGGCCTCAATGCCAAAAATCTCCTGGGCGTCTTGCTAAGGGCTAAACAAGAATCAGGATTCCGAAGTAGGAATCTGGGAAATGGGAGTCCTTATAGACAGGAAACTACACGGGCTTTTGCTAAGGAAGATTAAAGGATTTGGGTTACATGAGTCCTCAATTCCTATAATGTACAGGTCATCTTGCTAAGGCTAGAAGTCTCCGGGTTTCAAAGTCCACATATTTTTCAGAGCTGTTTACTATGTGGATATTATGAATCAGTCATTCCAGAAGTCCAGCAACATTCTGGTCATCTCGATAGTTTAAAAGAAAATATGGCACTACAAGTCCATTTAGATTCTGGAACCTCTAACGCCAAATTCTAGGACACAAGTAAACATCTCGGTTTTTTGAATGTAAGTCCTAAGTTCATGGTTATCTCGTACTCCAGAAACTTCTGGTAGTTCAGCTATTCGGAATTAGGACCTTGAGTTTAGATGTTGCACCATGTTTAGCAGGAATTTTTGGAGGGCAACAGGGTCTTGGTTTCAAAGTCCACAGGAAGATTATGGAGTCTTTCTATTGAGAGCCATGGGTCTGGACTTCCAGGACACGGGGAAACAGCTGGTGGTATTGCTGAGAATGAAACAGGAATCTGAGACACTATGTCCCTAGAAAGCTTCTACTCATGTTACCAATATGGAACTAGATAAATCAGTTTCCATGTGACCAGCAAACTTCTGGGCAGTTGCTAATTTTTCCATGGTTTAAGTAAGTTGTCATAACTAGAAGCCTACAGGATTTTTCTAAATGTTAATCAGGCATTTGGGAGTTCCAATCCCCACATTTTTCAGAGCTAATTCCTGTATCCGTACCACAAATCTCTCATTACCAATCACCAGGAACCAGCTGCTCGTCTTCTTAGTTGTAATAGAGAATCTGGCCATCTGCTTGACTATTTTTGCAGGAGTAGGTAAGGCCAGATTCCACAACCCAATGAATCATCTCACCATTTTTAGTGTAAATTCTTGCTTCAGGTTTACATCCTAATCAAGAAACTACTGCTGGAATTGTAGATTGATTTCGTAATTTGGTATTAGAGGTTCCCACATATTTAGGACGTATTCTTAAAGTGGAGCCAGCAATTTTAGATTCCAGGGCCCTCCTGACCTTTTGGGCGAATGGAAAGTGGTATATTAGAGATTTTACTTCCATATCGTCAGGTAATATCCGGGAGTCTTACTGAGAACAAAAAGAATCTGGGTTATGTGGGTCGCCAATCCAAGAAGTCTACCTGGCCACGTTATAAGGGCTAATCTGGAATCTGGGCTTCTAATTCCCAACATTATTTAGTGCTACATGCCTCTTGGATATGACAATTTTGTCATTATAGATTTGCAGCAACCTTCTGGTGTTCTTGATAGTTGTAACCAAGAATGTGTACATAACAGTCATTTGGGGTCTTCGGGACAACAAAGGGCAGATTCCAGGACACAAAGTATCTTATCGCCATATTTTTAGGTAACTCTCGTCTTAAGATGTACCTTGTAATCCTAAAACCTCCGTTTGTCCTTCATTTCGAATAGGGGCCTGGTGTTTTGAGGTTGCCAAATATTTATTAAGTACTTTTAAGGGTAATCAGAATTCATGGATTCCAAGCCCTAGGAAAATTCTGGGTATCTGCCTATTTGTATACGGAGTTTTGGGATCTACATCACGAGGGAAAATCAGGGTATCTTTCTGAGAATGAAAAGGAAATCCGGTTCTAGGAGTCCTCATTCCCACAATCTACAGGGCCTCTTCATAAGATTTAATCAGCAATCTGGGCTTCAAGGTCCCTACATTTTTCTGAGCTATTTGCTGCGTGGATACCCTAAATATGACATTAGAGATTCCCAGGAACTTTCTGGTCCTCTTGATAGTTGTAATCATGGATATGGCCCTACAAATCCTTTTGTGCCCTAGGAACATCTATGAACATAATCAGGTACCCCAGGAATCAAGTGCCATATTGGTGCAAAATTCCTCGATTCAGGTTACCTCAAACTACAGAAATGTCTTCTGTTCGGGTTGGTGGGAATTGGGACATTGCATTTAGAATATTCCTCGCTTTGGGTGGTCTTGTTAAGGTGAACCAGGAATCTTGGGTTCCAGGTTCCCAAGAACCTTGTGGGAGTCTTTCTCTTGATTTCCAAACAACTGGAATTCTAGGTCACCAGGAACTTTCTCAGCGCCTTGCTGAGAATGAAGCAAGATTCTGGGTAATGAGCATCCTCATATACAGGAAAACACGGCCTCTTGCAAATGAAGAATGAGGAATTTTGGTTGCACTAGTCCTCAACTCAAAAATCCACAGGGCGTCTTATTAAGAGGTAACCAAGTGTCCGGTTTTTGAAGTTGGAATCTGGGCAATGGTAGTACTTATATAGAGGAAACCGCACTGTCTATTGTTAAGGAAGAATAAGGATTATGGTTACATGTGTACTCAATCACAAAAAAATTAAGAGTATCAGCTAAGGGCTAAACACGAATCAGGGTTTTTGATGCATGATTCTGTGGAAATGGAGTCCTCATATGCAGGCAATTACACGGCCCTTTGCTAAGAAAAAATAAGGAATCTGGTTTACACGTGTTCTCAATCTTCAAAAAACTACAGGATGCCTTGCTAAGGGCTAAACAGGATTCAGGGATTCGAAGCAGGGATGTGGCTAACCGTCCTCATTACAGGAAACTTCACGGCCTCTTACTAAGGAAAAATATTTTACTCGTTTCCTCAATCACAAAAGCAGGGATGTGGCTAACCATCCTCATTACAGGAAACTTCACGGCCTCTTACTAAGGAAAAATATTTTACTCGTTTCCTCAATCACAAAATATTCATGGCATCTTGCTAAGGGTTAAACAAGTATCAGGGTTCAAAACAGGAATCTGAGGAATGGGAGTCCTCATATACAGGACACTACACGGCCTCTAGCGAAGGAAGAATAAGGAATCTGTGTTACACGAGCCCTCAATACGAAAAAATTCTCAGGGTGTCTAGCTACGGGACAAACAAGAATCATGGCTTCGAACTCCCCTCATGTTGTGAAGCTATTTAGCATGTGGAAACTACGAATCAGTCAATTCAGGACCTCAGCAACATTCTGGTCCCCTTGATCGTTGTAAACTGGTATCTGGCCCTACAAGCCCTTTAAGTTCCTCGGGACAACTAAGGCTAGATTACAGGACCAAAAGGATCATTTTGCCATATTTGGATGTAACTAAGGACTTAAGATTAAATTTGTAAGTCTTAAACTTCCGTTTGTCCTTTTATTTTGAGAAGGGCCGATGGTATTGCAATTGCCTAATGTTTAGTAAGTACTTTTAAAGGTACCCAGGAATCATGGATTCCTCATCCCTAGGAAACTTCTGGTAATCTGTCCTTTTGGATACAGTGTTTTGTAATCCACATTGGCAGGGAAAAATCAGGGCATCTGGCTGAGAACAAAAATGGAATCCAGGTTCTTGGAGTTCTCATTCACATAAGTCTAGAGGACCTCTTGCTAAGGTTTAATCAGGAATCTGGGCTTCTAGGTTTCCACATTGTTAGGATGCCTTGTACAAGGGTACCAGGAATCTTGGATTCCAATTCCCCCAAGAAACTTCTGGGTGTCTTAGTATTGTTATGCAAACAACTTGAATTCTACATCACCAGGAAATGTCTCCGTGTCTTGCTGAGAATGAAGCAGGAATCTGGGTAATGGCAGTCCTCATATACAGGTTACTGCACTGCCGCTTGCTAAGGCTGATAAGGAATCTGGTTTAAATGAGTCCTCAATCCCAAAAATCGACTGGGCGTATGGCTAAGGGCTAAACAAGAATTAGGGCTTTGAGCACCCTTCATGTTATAGAGCTATTTGATATGTGGATATTATGAATCAGTCATTCCTGGACTCCAGTAACACTCTGGTACTCTTAATAGTTGTGAACGAGAATCTGGCACTACAAGTCCATTTAGATACTCAGAACCTCTGACGTCAGATTCCAGGACACAAGTAATCCTCTCAGATTTTTTGTATGTAAGCCGTAACTTCAGTGTTACCTCGTACTCCAGAAACTTCAGTGGCTCCGCTGTTCGGAATTAGGACTTTGGGTTTTGGTGTTCAAATTTTTAGGAGGTATTTTTTGGAGGGAACCAGGAATCTTAGAATCCACGTCCCCAGGCATATTCTTGTCATCTTTCTATAGGTATACAAGAGTCTGACTTACAGGTCAAAAGGAAACATCTCGTCGTTTTGCTTAGAACGATATAGGAATCTGAGTCACTGTTTTTCCTTGAAAGTTTCTACACGTGTTATGAAAATGGAACCAGGACACACTGTTTCCGTGTAAACTTGCAATCATCTGGCCAATTGCTAAAAGTATCCCTGGCTTCAGACAGTGCTCATACTTAGGAATCGACAGGTACTTTAGCAAAATGCTAATCTGGAATCTGTGAGTCTTGGTCCCCATATTATTCAGAGCAACGTCCTATATGCATACCACAAATCAGGCATTACAGATCACCAGGGACGTGCTGCGGCTCTTGATAGTTGTAACTGAGAATCCAGCCTACTGGTTCGTTTGTTTCACAGGGTCCTGAAAGGCCAGATTCCACAATCAAAGTATCATCTTGCCATTTGATAATGTGACCCCTGGTTTCAGGTTTACCTCATAGTCTAGAAAATACTGCTGGACTTTCGTTTTGGTATTCAATATGGTATTAGGTGTTCCCACATATTTAGGACGTATTCTTAAGGGGGAACAAGTGATCTTGGATTCCAGTTCCCTGGGAAACTTCTGGCCCTATGAGTATTGGTATGTAAGAATTTGGACATGACGTCACTAGAAAACGTCCGCATGTCTTTCCCATATAAAAAAGGAATCTGGGTTATGGGAGGCCTCAATTCATGAATTGCACAGTGCTCCATTATAAACGCTTATGTGGAATCTGGGCTTCTAGTTCTCAAATTCTTCAGTGCAACTTGCCACTTGGAAAGGA
>NW_007244661.1:0-3238 GCF_000164805.1 Carlito syrichta
CATGAGGTCTCGCCTTCCCAGGTGGGTCTCGAACCCGCGGGCTCAGGCAATCACTCACCTCAGCCTCCCAAAGGCGCGGGATTACAGGCTGAGCCACCAAACCCGGCTCCCACTTCTGTCAAACATTTTGTTATAGTATTACTGTAGTTCTTCAAGGGCCACTTATGAGTGAGAACATGTGATACTCAGATCTTTGTTTTTGTGAGTGATCACTCAGTATTATCAACTCTAATTCTATCCAGGTCACTGTGTAGTTCATAATTTTGTTCTTCTTCATGGCTGTGTAATATTCCAGGGTCTATATGTACTTCATTTTAATCCAGTCTTCTTTTGATGGGCAGCACAGGTGGTTACATGTTCTTGCTATGGTGAATAATGCTGCAAAAAACATACATATGCAGGTATCTTTTTTATAGAGTTATCTGAGTTCTTCCGGGTATATTCCCAGTAGGGCGATTGCAGGGTCATGTGGAAGGTCAATTTTTAGAACTTTTAGGAATCACCATACTGTTTTCTACAGTGGTTGTACTAGTTTACACTCCCACCAACATTTTAGATACTAAGGGGTATACTTATACACCTTACTGTACTACCTAAAATGGCAGTGAGGCCCAAAATTTTCTAGGATAAATTACTTGCTAATGATTTCTCTGAAGTTTATTTTTTGGGGGTAAGTCTCTATCATACAAGTAACCCTTTTCTAAACAGAATCAGAGAAGCTGAGTATCAGTAATATGACTAAGATTCCATTAGATTATTATGTTGGAGACAGTAGTTATAATCAGAATTCTAGTCTTCTTTGTAAACTAAGAATATTTTTTCACATAAAGATGAACTTAGCCGCATGTAATTTCCCTTTTTATTCACTAAATGTGGGATTGAATTATTGTCTAACTAAAGAAACCTAATATGTAATTTTGAAATTAAGCCAAAAGCTGTTAGCAATGTTGAAATCCTGATTACATCACATATGCATAAAAAGATATTTGCAAGCAAAGCTTTATTTACAGTTCATAAATTATTTTTTTTCCATTTTGTAGTCCTGTTAAACAGCAGGCCATAAATCAGACTGTGATCTGTATGCTTAATTAAGGGTTTAAAGGGGGGAAAAGTTAATTTTTTAATTAAGTGCTGTACTCAGAAACAGAGTTAGTTATTTCACAGAAGAAATATAGAGATAAAGCAGAAACAGAGCAATTTCAGAAGGTGAAAAGGAAGAAAACTAGGAAGATATTTTTAGCTTATTCTATTTCTCTTCAGTTTTAAGCAATTTTAGCTACTAAGGGTATGAACATGTCATGCAAAACTCTGTTTTGATTATTGCAGTAAAATATACTAAGAATAAAAATTGACTAGAGAATTGAAAATTAGTCTCAAAATAGCTCTAATCTGTTTTTTTAAGTCACATGCATTGACAATGTAAATAAAATCATCCATAGAGATATTTTGAAGTCAATAAAAATGTACAAGGTTTTTTCTGTTTAACTTCAAATACTTCTGTAGCTACATACGTTGAAATCTTAAAATATTACACTGTTGTAGATTTCAGGTAACAAAATGACAACGGTTATTCCATTTGTAATGGGAAAATTATCCCGAGTTTAGATAGAATTAGTTTCAGTTAATACTAAAACATCTCTATATGCTTCTGGAGTGCAGCTGATGTTTACATTCATAGTATAAACTGTCTTGAAATAGGTATAATAGGGGACTTGAAAAGTAAAGTATATGCAGGATTAGAATAAGAATGATGATGTCAAAATTCATTAGCCTTCAGGAGCATCATTTAGTAATACCTGACTCTACATAATTAATCATAATGATATATGGCTTTATTTTACTCCACATCTCCTGAATTGCTTAGTAGAATATAGTAGAGAAAAAAATTGTTACTAAGAGAAAAATGACTTAAAAAATCTTGATGTGTTGAACTTGTATTATATTTACCACAAAATAGATAAATTTACTCAATTTCCAATCATTTGTTTTTATTCAATAAATATTGTGACCCAGATTATGACAGGTAATTTGCTTAGTTCTGGAAATTCAGTGAATTGAACAGAAGACAAAGGAGACATGATGACCACTTTAATGGATTTTTCAGACCAGTTAGATCATAATTGTTTACTAGTGAAAGAGGTTTAGGAAAACTAAGATAAGTGAATGTTCTTATTTGTAGAATTCACAGATGCCCAGCTTATGAATAATAAACATGATTCAGAAATAAAACCCATGTTGCATGCCCATCAAGAACAACTCAGATCTCTTCTATCTCTCCTGCAGCCCTCTCTTCTTTTCTCTACCCTCATCTTTTATAACTCCTTTCCCAACCTACCTTCTTTCTGTTCTCATGCCTGCTGGTGGGTATGTGCAGGGACTTATTCCAGACTTCATTATGCAAAAAGCATGTGGACAGTAGTGACGTACATGAAGAGACTGAAAACCAAAGCAATCCCAGCCCCTTATTCCTGCCTGAAACTCTTTGCCATAGTTGATGAACTCTTTGAATAGGATCCATGGTGAAACCTGGTATCTCCAGTGGAATCCCATGACAAAACATCTCTCCTCAGATTCTAGTCTCCCTTCTCTTAGCATTGGAGTTTCATATGAACTTTGACCATTTTCCAGCAATCCCGTATTTCTATTTTGTCATGTTTAAGTGGATATTTCTTACTGTTTGGGTTTGACATCTATTGAGTGTTTATCAGTTTTTACCTATGTTGCAATATTTTAAACAGTAACATTACAGGAAGTCAAAAATCTGCTAGGATTGATGAGGGGTTTGAATTGTTGAATTCAGAAATAGTAGAACTGAAAATGAAGCATCCAAGGAATGCAGAGAAGGTGTGTTACAGGTGAATTGAACTCTGGAGAAAGTCTTATTGCTGCGTAATTGGACTGGGGACACAGGAAAGAGAGCATGTAGAGGCACTTCTGACTGTCCTGTGTTCTGCGTTATTATTCCTCTCTCCCCATCTAAAGAAATACTTTTTTTTTTAAGTTGGAGATCTGGAGTGCAGTGGCATGCTTCCGGCCACTGCAACCTCGACCTGCTGGTCTCCAGCGATCCTTTCACCTCAGTTTTCCAAGTAGCCATAACTACAGGCATGCGCTACCCCACCTGGCTAATTTTTGATTTATTGTAGAGACGAGGTCTCTCACCAAGTTGCCTAGGTGGGTCTTCAACCCGCGGGCTCAGGCAATCCACTCACTTCGGCCTCCCAAAGTACTGGGATTA
>NW_007244661.1:4336-9311 GCF_000164805.1 Carlito syrichta
AAAAGAAAAAAGTGGAGGTCGTCTTTTTATATTTCCTTAAACTAGTGCAGAGTTTATTCTTAGACTAACAAATTAATAAAACAAATATTTGAAAGAATTAGCATACGTTGCTCTATGAATAGGAACGGTCTCCACTTAGTTTTGGTAATCTAACATGTTTATTATCTCAGACATTTGAAAGTGATCTCAAAGGAGTCACCTTACTATCATTGTTCTCATTCTTAGACATACGTCTTTTCATTAGATGTAAGTTTTAATTTCTTAGACTCAAATATTTATATTAAGCAGACAGTGTGAAAGATTATCAACAACATGAGATTAGTGTCAGTAGACAAGTTCAGTTCTTAAAATAGATTTAAAAGTATATCTTGACTACATTGTCATGTTTTTAAGCTTCAGTTTCTCATTTGTGCAGTTGAGGGAGAGAGACATATTTAACTGTTGTTTTGAGGATCGAATGAGATATTGTATTTGAAAAAATACGGAGTACTATTTACATACCATTATTATATTCAGGAAGTAACAGACAAATAATCCATTTTATTTTCAGATACTCAAGACAAGTAAACATAATTGATGTGTGGGTCACAACCTCATTTCTTTCCTTGCTTAACAATAGCTCTACTGACCTAAACAATCACCAGAGATGTAAGATGTTGGAAAGATTACAATTAACTTTTAAGTCTGAACACAATTTTCCGGTAATTTGTTAAATAGGACAACAGTCTAATTCTTTCATGATTCCAAACCTGGAAATTATATTTTTAAATATACGTTAGCATCAGCTGTTCAGTTATTTGCATATGCATAGTGTTTTACTCTACAGAAGGATTCCACCCAATTTCGAAATAATTAGTGTTAGGGGATGGCATTGTATTGATCCATGGACATGGCTCTTTGATCTTGCATTGTTTAAGGTTATACAAGTGGCCCAACGTTGTGTGATGTTGTACGTACAATATTAGTTGTGTATCAGAAGAGACTGGCTCAGTGCCCTTTCATCAAGGCTATGGAAATCCACCCTGCCCTGCGAGAACTGGCTGGAGGGAGTGCAGCAGAGAGAAGTAGTGTGAGTGCACCGGACAAAGGCATTGAGCTGTGGGGTGGTCTCCTGCACAAGTTACAAAGGCCACTCACTGTGTCTGCGGTTTTCTTCCAGGACAGGACAGAGGGAAACAAGCGGCACATCCTGCACTGGGTGGGCAGCGTCCTGTGAATTTTGGGTAGGACGTGGCATAGGAGGGTGAGGGGGGATGTCTCCGGAGGATTTAGAGTGTGTCCTGAGTATGTGGCGGCAGCCAAGCAGAGCATCTCCAGAGCTGTTATCTAGGTGGCCAGGGATTCATTTCTACCTCTTCCCCTGGCCAGCTCTAACCCACTCCCTGGCTGTCCTTCCTACTCTATGGCGCCACCACCCTCACCCTGCCCCTCACCCCCACAAAGCAAGTGCAGGACATGGGGTCACTGGGTCTTTGGGTCCAACTGGAACCTCAGGCACACCTTGGGTTGCCCCACGTCATCATCAGAGCCATTAATGCGATGCAAATATGAAAGATAAGATGAATAAGGATCACAGCTGGGTGGAGGCTGCCCTTCTGGTAAGTACCAGCCTCCACCCGCCAGCCACACCACCCGCGGGTACCACTGCCCTTCTGGCACCAGCCCTTGGCACCAGAGATGACCCTTTCCTGCCCCAACCACTGCCTGCTTGCCTGGATCCTTGCTCTTTGTTATTCTGTGGGAGTGGGCTCACCCCTGGTGTGTGTTTGTGTGTACCCGCGCATGCACCAAGGGGCACAAGGGCTCTCTCCGGGACCCCGCGCCAAGAAACCCCAGGACATTTCTCCCAAGAAAGTGCTCACTGGGCTGGGCTGTACCTCTCCATAGGTGAAGCACTTGGTGCCTCCTCCCTCCAGTCTCTGCCTCTCAGGAGACATTTGTGTAGCAATTACCACTCCCTCCCCACCCCTCCAACCCTAGAAATTTATCAATAACTCTATGCACAGTCTGTGTGTATGTTAGGTTTGCTGAGTTCATTCTACATGTGTATGCATGGTGTGTCTAACACGGAATTGGGTTGGGGGGCATATGCATGTGGGTCTAGGTGGCTGTGTGTCTGTGTGTCGTGTCATGTGCATGATGGGTGCACACTGACACGTGCATGTTTTATTGTGGATCCTGTGCTGGTGTTTGTAGGCATTGTGCTCGGCTCAATGTTGGTGTGTACATTCCTACCACATGTGTGCAATTCCGTGAGACTGTGTCGGGGTGTGTGTGTTTGTTAGAAGTTGGACCAGTGTCTTTTGCAGCAGGAGGACTACAAGAGAGTACAGCTAACTAGTACTGCTGGCTTCCTGGGCAGTGCTACTTGACTACTTTTCCTTTTCTTTAACCTTTGGAGCTTATGTTTCAATCATGGAAAGAATGTCTCTATAGAAATGCTGGTTGACAGAGGGTCGTGGCTTTGATGTGATGCATCAAAATATGTGTAGATATTTCTTTTCCATTTTCTTTTTTTAAAGGACAGCTGTAAATGGATTTTTTAAAAAAAAAGATATTTCTGAACCGTGTGCCTAGGGAATGCAAAACATTACATCTGAAGCTCAGTCTTTCAGGGTTGCATAAATTAAATATTTATTCACCAACTTACTATCTGTTGTAAATTGGTAAAAAGAAAGCTGACTGCACATAGCGAGGGTGTGTGGGTGGGTGTGTGTGGGGGGGACTAGGATTTGCTTTTGGGTAGACTTTTTAAAGATTGTTTTACTGTAAGTGTAGTCATTTTTAAAAGCATTTGAGTAACTACACTATGCTCAAGTAGAACATTTGTCAAAAATAATCATCTAAGTTTTCTTGAAGGGCCTTGCTCTGGTATGTGTCTGAATTCTAGCAAAGGGTTTTAGATAATTGGCCCTATTGGCCAGCAAGGAAGTGACAAAAGTTCTTTTTAATTGCAACCCAGTTATCGGTAGCTGGAGTGACCTGGCCATTTTACATCATCTCTTCATTTCATAGTGGGGTATGTTATCATTTCTCCCCTTCTCTGTGATCTGTTCATCACTAAATTTCTCTTTCTGTGGATGAATGAGCAGGGTGATGAGATTCTCCAATGAAATGCCTCTGGGAGAGGACACTTAGTTGTGGAGAATGTGTGAGAATTAAGCAGTAAATGTTAAGCAAAAGTCAGATTGATGTTCCATTGAGTTTTTGCTGGAGGGGAGTACCTTACTTATTGTTTGCTTGGCTATTAATCCAGAATTGTGTGGGTGTGTGCAAGTCTTCTGAAATGCATTACTCAGGTTCCTTGGAGTGGCAGTCAAGTGCTATTATAGAGTTTCAGTCAGACACAAGTGAACAATGAGTTGATTTAAAATAATTTAACATAATGATTCAAGAATTGTCATATCTGCCTGTAGAGGTTTATTTTATAAATAACATCATCTTGTTAGAATTTAAAGATAACTATCTGTTTTTCATCAGTATATATTACTATTCTTTAAAGTATTGTTTCATTTACTCTAATCATGATATGTCTGTATTGATAGAATTTGAAATTTGTAGGGTACATTCTTTTTGTTAAAAGTTTGTTTCCTCCTCCAAAGTTCATTTGATGTGAAAAGATACACAAGAAGTGATCAACCCAAAAAGAATAAAAGGTAGACCAGATGTATCTAATCTTACCACACGTATTGAACTAGTAGTTATGGTAGCTTTTCATTTTCGTTGGGTTATTTTCCCCCTGGTAATTGCGCAGAAGTGTATATGTCAAAATATGTCAGTTGATATAAAATAGTAAATGAAATAGCAAGTAATCATGATGTAAGTATCATTTTGAGAAATCTGTGGTTTATGATAATTCACTTATTTTGTGAAGAAACATGAATTTGATCCATTTGGGTAATAACAGTCTTTTTTTCATGTTTTCTTTGAGATTACATGCATGCAAATGGACACAAGTTCTTCCAAACATGTATGACAAAATAGTTTTACTTTTATAACTGATAGTATTAATTGCAGTCAACTAAAAAAATCGATATTTTAGAGAATTTCTGTGATATAGATACTGTTATTTTATATCTTACAATGCTCCTGCTGTTTATTCTGTTGTTGTTTAGGGCTTTTCACCTTTTCTCCATAAAATGTTAAGCCAGGTGTCTGATTTTAAAATAAAGACTAACCATGGATAGAACATATGCAAGTCCGTCTGTGGTTTTTGCACTATGTGAACTAAGGAGAGTAAGAAATTTCTAATTCATACAGAATATACATTATATAATGTATATCTCTCCTGTTGGAGTGTGTGTGTGTGTGTGTGTGTGTGTGTGTGTGTGTGTGTGTGTGTTTCTTGAAAGAAAAGGCATCAGGGGAGAGGAAAAGCCAAATAGATATTTTGAACTGAGACCAAGAGCCTATGTTAAAATGTAGCTTTGCTTTAAATAAATAATATATACGTATAAGGACAATTCTTCCTAAAGTTACTAAGAATTTCCAGTTGACAAAAGAATTTCTGTTTTCCTTCTTAGTGAGAAAAGTATATGGTTCCCAAATCTGTAAGCTCTCGCTGGCAACTCCAGGGATTGGTTTTTTGATATAGATTCAGCTATCAAGTGGTCTCCTTTTCCTCAAAGAGCTAGGTAATGCTTGTGCATGTTGGACTTGCTTAGTGTAAGTAGGAAGGAATGGTGGTATCATTTACCTGTGTTTTCAGGAATGTAATGATTATTAATAGGTTGCCATTTTCAAACAGTATTAGCACATCTTTTTTTCCCTTGATTTTTTTCTTTCTGCCCAGAGACACTTGCAGAAATTTCAGCCTTTCTCCTCTTCCCCTCTCCCATAATCTAAAACCACAGTTGTAGTTGTTACACTTTGAGCATTACCATGTAATATAGAGTCTGCTCCCAAACCAGATATATTTTCATCAGATTTATCTGCTTTTCTGAGGTTGTAGAGTCTCAGAGGATCCCACAATCCT
>NW_007244662.1:0-1595 GCF_000164805.1 Carlito syrichta
TTTACTTTACATTTCAAATATGTTAAATTTGAAATACATTCACATCAGCTTTCATTTTCAAGAATTCTTTTGATGTCTAAAGTAATTAATATATTTTCAAAATACTTTCATTCTAATGTTTTTTCCTCCTCGGAAATACTTATTTTAAGCAATCAGACCACAACATATAATTTGTTGTTTTTTATGAAGTAGTGCTTAATAAGAAGTTTTGGAGCCTACTAAAAAAGACCATGCATATTCAGTTATCTCACAGAAAGGTCAGTTTCCGTTATTAAAGAAAATATATTGTCCCTCTTAGGCAGATGTAAATTGATGGTGAAACAACATAAGAAAATCTATTATTTATGCACCCATTCTCTGATTGTGAGCCAAGGAAGAATAACGAATATTATGAACTAACTCTTAGATTCTACCTCAATTTTTGGATACTTGAATATAAATAGTCTATCGCAGGTTAAGTCTTGCTAAATACTTGGTGAACAGTCAATTCCAAAATAACATGCTTTACCAAGCACCAGGCATAGGTCATTATTATATTCTTTCACCTGTATTTGTGTAAGTAAATTCAGCCACACTTTTCATATGGTTCACTCATTTTCTCAACAAATGTTTGTGTCAAGGGAGAGAGAGAGAATAGGTGAATCAATTTTATATATTTTACAATTATAGGAATATTTTTAACATAAGGTGATAACCTTATTAAAAAGTGTACAAGTGAAATTATGTAAAAATTATTAAGATAAATAATTCTCTGCTAGGAGACTAAAAAGTTTTTACTAAAGGGAGGACCTTTCAGGTGACATTTGAAGAATGAGTAGGATTTGAACATCCACATGTGCATAAATGGAGAAAGTTTTTTCAACCACAACTTCAGTAAAGTTCAGTTAAACAAATAAAAACTTGAAAAATAGATAGATGACATCTACCAAGCACTGATAGCCTTCAGTTGAATTCATATCAAATCACACCGCATTCCAAAATATCTTTCTTGGCTGGGCTCGGTGGCTCAGTCTGTAATCCCAGTACTTTGGGAGGCCGAAGTGAGTGGATTGCCTGAGCCCGCGGGTTGAAGACCCACCTAGGCAACTTGGTGAGAGACCTCGTCTCTACAATAAATCAAAAATTAGCCAGGTGGGGTAGCGCATGCCTGTAGTTATGGCTACTTGGAAAACTGAGGTGAAAGGATCGCTGGAGACCAGCAGGTCGAGGTTGCAGTGGCCGGAAGCATGCCACTGCACTCCAGATCTCCAACTTAAAAAAAAAAGTATTTCTTTAGATGGGGAGAGAGGAATAATAACGCAGAACACAGGACAGTCAGAAGTGCCTCTACATGCTCTCTTTCCTGTGTCCCCAGTCCAATTACGCAGCAATAAGACTTTCTCCAGAGTTCAATTCACCTGTAACACACCTTCTCTGCATTCCTTGGATGCTTCATTTTCAGTTCTACTATTTCTGAATTCAACAATTCAAACCCCTCATCAATCCTAGCAGATTTTTGACTTCCTGTAATGTTACTGTTTAAAATATTGCAACATAGGTAAAAACTGATAAACACTCAATAGATGTCAAACCCAAACAGTAAGAAATATCCACTT
>NW_007244663.1:0-1269 GCF_000164805.1 Carlito syrichta
GAGGCCTGAGTGTGTACATGTGTAGTTGGAGGCTGAGGGTACACGAAGTGAGTGTTGGCGGGCTCCGAAGGTGCATGCATGTCAGTGGAGTCCGAGGAAGCATGCCAGGATATAGTCTGAGAGCAACTGCACAGATGTCAACAGAGGCTGAGGGTGGGCACACAGGTGTCATCTGAAGTCATGGGCACATACAAGAATGCTGACAGAGGCTGAGAGCACACACGCAAGTGTCTTTAGAGGCTGAGGGTGTGAATGCGAGTTCCAGCAGAGGCCAGGGGCATGTGCACGCATGTCATCCAAGGCTGAGTGTCTGAGTGCAAATGTCAGAGGAGTGCAAGGGTGCACACATGGTTGTCATCTGAGGCTGAAGGCACATGCACAAGTGTTGGCTGAAGTTAAGAACGTGTGCATGTGTGTCATATGAGGCCAAGGGCACATATGAGTGTTGACAGAGGCCAAGTGGACATGTGCATGTGTAAGCAGAGTCCAGGGATGCACATGCAAGTGTCAACAGAATCTGAGGGCACATGCACGCATGTGGACAGAAAAAGAGGAAGCATGAGTGGATGTTGTACAAGTCTGAAGGCACACATGTGAATGTTGGTGGAAGCTTAGGACACTAATGTGAGTGTCATCTGAGACTGTGAGTGCATGCATGATTGTTGGCAGAAACTGTTGGGAGCCAACATCTATAGCTACATGACTGAGGCCCATAAAGGCCCATCTGAAAGATCGCCTCTGACAAGCAATACCTATAATATTGGTGTGTGAATAGTGACCAGTGTGCATACATGGCAACAAAACTTACATTAGGATACAAAACTTTTAAGTAAATATCAATATGCCTGATGGAAAGTGCACAGCAGAATTATTTTTCTCTGTCTTTCTAAGTTGTACTCCTTTTTCAAGACATTTTTAAACTTCTATTTCCTGGTAGACTGGTCAGTCAGCTTTTGTTCCCGAAAGCAGTTTCTCCTAGAGCTAAGATTAGAAACTAAATTACCATAATAGTTTTATTGCCCTGCCTCTAGCCAGGCAGAACGTTTTTCTAGTTTCGTTACATGCCGAAACTCTGTTTGCTTCAGCCCGTGGCCATCGTCATGGCAACCATACATTTCCTTGTTCAAGAGTATGACAACTACCATAAGATTTATGAAAGAATTAATGATAAGGTATTAGCCTAATAAGATATAGCATAGTATTAAAAGTTCAATCATCAGATTATATAAAATTAAAGTTTAGATATATGAAAACTCATATAAGTCATGG